>NC_134490.1:61453589-61753589 GCF_040206685.1 Ascaphus truei | reverse complement strand
TTATTGTTAACCCTGATTTTCTAAATAAAATGAAAACATCCTCAAAATAAACACAGATTTAATGAAACCATAAATACCGAAAACCGCTATACCCTAGCTATAAATAGCAGTATCTGTGTTAAGTTATTTAGCAACAAGGAAAGTGCGTAACTGGCGAGAGCTGCAGGCTATTGGAATACTCGGGAGATAACGAGGTGCAGCCTTGGGACCCCCAGATCTCCAGACCCTGAGACTTGGGTACTATTCACCAAGATCCTGGGAAGTCATCCTACTCACCCTAAAAACGGTGCCCCTGAATAACCCAGGTGATCAGGGTTCCCGTCAGCTTGTATGGGGTCTAGGAAAGATTGTTGACCGGGTCCCCTGGGTTGATGGGGAGGGAGTGGAAGAGGAGGGCAAACAATGCCTATCCTCTGCATAGACAGCTGTTTCTCGCTTTCTCTCTCCTTGGTTAGCAGTCTCCTAAAAGCCTCCTCTTTCACCACCGATGTGTGTCAGGTTGTCCTCCCACTGTCACCTGGGCTGTCTCTCTGTGTGCCTCTCAGACTGGTACTTCCTATCTCAGTGTCTGGTCACAGAATGGCAGTTGGACTTCCTCTGTCTCTCTCAAACTTACAATATGTTCCAACATTCTATCTGGTTTTCTTCTTAACCAATCTCATGTAGCCCTGGTAAGATTAGGGGCTATATTTCTATCCTTCTCCTGTGTGTAATCCCTGCTAAGGGCAGGTTGCCAGGAGTAATCATGTATTTTCCCTATTTGTGACACTGAGTCAGTGAAGGTAGGTCACCTGACACTGTGTCCAATCAAGAGACACAGGCCTACTGGAAGCTACAAAGAGCAGTGTCACTTCCTATTCAGTGGTTGTCAAGCCTGACACTAGTCTGTGAGGAGTTATGAGGTAGCTAGAGAGAAGAAGAGTGAGCAGCCTATGAGTAGAGCTGATAGTGAGGTGGACCAAATACCTCTTACCCTGCTTAGGGAGTAAGGGAAGAGCTAGTCCCACTCTGGATGGCCCTGGTGGAGGCAGGGACATCCTAAAGGAGAACAGCTAGCTGGCTGTCTATATTGATTGTACCTGTCCGTGCTGCTGAGAGAGAGAAATACAGTAAAGAGCTGCTGCTAATTTGAAAAAGACCTATTGTGTGAGACTGGAATCCCTCATCCCTGGGATGTATAAGGAAGATACCCCCCCCCCCTCTTGTGTACTCTGATCAGCAGCTATCCAGTAGTGACCTAACTCAAGGCACCTATTTGTGACCTGCAAGCTTCTTGAGACCTGTGGAACTCACAATTTTGTTGTTAATTTATAATCAGTTATTTGCAAAATTACCTAAACAGTCCGAGAAGCTTAATTTACAGTACATTGTAAGGTCATGGTGATGCACATGAAAGCAGCTGAGTGGTTCCTTATCTGACTGAAATTTGAAAAAAGTTACTACTTCCATCTGCAGACCATATATTACAATCCAGACTGAACTCTTTATGTCAATGTTCAGCTGTTGCAGTTAATGCTTTCTTATTTGCTAAATGACTTCCTCAAGGGTGATGTTGGGTAAACCTTTGATGGAATTCTAAAGCCCCAAGGGAAATGTCTAAAATTACTCTAGCATGAACTTTTGACAGAAGAACACTGAACACTTCATTAGTCTCTGGGCAAAAGTCATAGAAGGTTGCATATTTAAGTGAAGCTAACCAGTGCCCAACCCAGAAGCCCCCCAAAAATTCTCAGTACAAATGAATATACTTCGGTTTAGAATTGTATTATTGTGTAGATTATTTTAGTACCATGTGACTATGCTTTTGTCGTTTTTGTGCATTTCTACGAATGGTTTCAGTAATGGGGCCCTGAAATGCATCTCAATGCTAAAGCAGCACTCCTGGGGACCCTTTATGAGTTTTTTTATTTTGTGTTGCAGGAGCTGAACCTCGTCGATTTTAGCTTCTGGACCCCCTACTTCCCGAGATATTGACATCCATAGGGGGTGCTGGTATCTCTCCTGTTTAAATCTCCTGCGTCATGTGAGCCAATAGGAAGCCGCAAGGGATGATGTCACAGCTTCCTATTGGCCCATAGGACGCGGGACATTTAAACCATCATTATGTTAGCCCAAATTAGCCTCAGCCGGAGCTGTACCGGCACTCCCTTCCAAGGTAAGTAACTCCTGAAGCAGGGGGTCCCCGAAGCTGAAATGAACGCGGCTATGCTCCGGAGACCCCCTGCTTCATATAGTGTTATTAAAATCAAATAAAAACAGTGCAATCGTCTGTAAGAGCTGTGCAGTGAGATACAGCTCTCTCTGTGCAGCGCTTACAGACTGTAGGCAGATCACATGGGCAGAATTTAGAAGAAGACAGCGAAAGACACTGCTATCCTGAGCAGTATGGCATTTAACTACCTCACAGTTTCAGACTTGCGATAACTCTTTCTGAATACCGTGATAACACAAATGTCACAAAATGAGGTAGGGTCATGCTAAAGCATTCGATTTGGCAGTGATAACATTGAAGCTACTAGAATAGACAATGGAAGAAACCACCGGATTGGGGGGTAAAACCCCACATACTGAATCCTGGCAACAGTACTTTACAATTATAAATTAAATCCTATAAAAATTCTAAAATATATATGTAGCCCTTGTAACCCTTGGGTACTGGAACAACCTGTGCTGCTATCACCTGATCGGCTAACAAGAGAACGGAGCCTCCGCCACTTGGAGCCTGGGGTATAGTTATCGCCTAGGTGCAGCGCCTCCACCTGCGAGGGATTCCAACGTGGTGGGAGGAGCCCCTCACCTGAACCATACACACAGTAATTGCACACAGATCTATGATAACAGTATTTACTATGCACAGAATATATACCATCCACATAACACAGCAGCGCAAGGTATCACCCCACAGTAACAACTCCTGACTGTAAACCTCAAAGTTCTGGAGTGCCTGGGCACTTAACTACTGAGTGTCCACCAGATATCCCTCCCCCAAAGAGTGTGTGTGGGTTAGCGCGCTTCCCTCTGTTGGGGCCCATTGGTGCACGTGGTTAATACCTCCCTGGTCTTAGTCCAGACCAGGACAAAATAGTAGAACTCCTCAGATCAGTAACATAGTCGGGTGGTTCCTTAGGCAGGTGCCTCTGGAGGGGCTTCCGGCCGGAGTGTACCCCAATAAATAGTCTCTATCAAGGAGTCTTGGTTTGCTCCCATACAACAGGCCACACTTCTCTTTCAGGCAATGTCCTGCAGCATATCTCTCACTATTACTACTGTGAAAAGGGTCCCTATATGAGGCCTTTCCCTACAGTATACAATGCTCACAGTATCTACTGGACTCAGGGGATCTATCTGGGACCTTGGGGGTATCTGACTAGTCCAAAGGAGCACTGCTCCATGGACCCTACCTGCACTTCTCTATCCGGATCCCGACTGACTTCTCACTCCCAGCGTGCGAATATCTATATCTTCCCCTTCCAGGGGAAACAGCCGTCTATTGGCTCCCTGACGACAGGTGGTACTCAACCCCTAAGCACTATGGGGCTTGTAGTCCCGGCTGAGCCTTCACTACATTGAGGCCGCGTGCGCATGGCGTGCTGCGCATGTGCGACTCGTAATGGCCACCGCGCGTGCTCTGCGCATGCACGAACCTCAGAAAGTGTGTGCGCAACCAACAATGGCGGTGCCCTGCGAAGAGGGCAGCCGGCGAGCCCGTCGCCTCCCCTGCAACATCCCCTGCTGCAGCAGAGGTAGAGAAGGGAAACGGGGGACCGGGTTACATATAAATCTAAGTTTTGTATCCCACAGCTGACAGTTAGGGCTACTGTAACTTGCAATTAAGGATAAAGGACACCCCTCCTCCTTAATTTAGCTTAACCAGACAAAAGCCTGACCTGCACCCTGCAAGAGGCGTGATACAAGGGAACAGTTCTTTAAATGGTTTTGATATATATCTATACAGTATATCTATATATCTAATATTCAAAATAACTGCCAGGCACAAAGAAATCTCAATTTTACAAAAGTGCATATAACCCTAATTTTGCTATTATGAATTTCACCAGATAGTGCCATGCACATAATAGAATTTTTTACATTAATGATTTTGCATTTTGTCAGAAATATGAGTGAAATTGTGCGGTGAACCAACTCAGAGCCAACACAGAGCGTGTAAAATACAGTATATCTACCACTGATGTGATAGCAATTGCTGAGACCTCAGCTGTCACCTTTAGATCAGCTTCAAGGGAAGTTTAGATAAAAATGCATTACAAGGCTTATCCCAGAGGAGGATGACGGGATGTACAAATGTGAAGGAGAATTCCGCTCCACTTAGTGATGTGTGAATGCCTTTAAATCTGCCTTTCAAAGTTTTCCCACAAATGTTCTGTAAATTCTGCTTTTTTTTTTTTAAATGAAATTTTCCAAAAAGTTCACATTGCTGAAACGTGAGCAACAAATGAGCAATTTTCAACAGAAATTTGCCAAAATGTCACCAAAATTTTACTAAATGTAAATGGCATTATGTACAGTAAAAGACCTTGCACGTTGATTTTTAATGGTTGCCTCCCCCCCCACCCCCCCCCCCCCCCAAAAAATGCGCAGATTGTTGATTTATGCAAAACGTTTGGGGGGAAAAGGGCAAATATTGCCTGGTTTGCAAACTTTGGTAAAAATGTTTTCCATCTCCAGTTCTACCTTTTTGCTCTGGTCTGGTATGTCTGGTCTGGTATGTCTGGTCTGGTATGTCTGGTCTGGTATGTCTGGTATGTCTGGTCTGGTATGTCTGGTATGTCAGGTCTGGTATGTCTGGTATGTCTGGTCTTGTCTGGTCTTGTCTGGTCTTGTCTGGTCTTGTCTGGTCTTGTCTGGTCTGGTCTTGTCTGGTCTTGTCTGGTCTTGTCTGGTCTTGTCTGTCTGGTCTGTCTGGTCTGTCTTTATTTATATAGCGCCATTAATATACATAGCGCTTCACAGTAGCAATACACGTGACAATCATATAAATAGCAAATACAAATAACACATAAAGGGGAGAAATGCTTCAGACATAAAAGTAACATTTAGGCAAATGCTCCGAAGAACTTACAATCTAATTTGTACAGAGACCCTAGGAGGGCATTCTGGTAAGTGCGTCTGCAAGGGGCCAAGGTTAATGTATGAGTTGTATAGAACCAGCCACGGAGCTACTCATATGCTTCGTTAAGCAGGTGTGTTTTAAAGTGGGTCTTAAAGGTGGATAGAAAGGCTGCTAGTCGGATATTGAGGGGAAGGGCATTCCAGAGGTGTGGGGTAGTCAGTGAGAAAGGTTTAAGGCGGGAGAGGGATTTAAATACAATAGGGGTAGAGAGAAGACATCCTTGAGCAGAACGCAAGAGTCTGGATGGTGCATAGCGAGAAATTAGGGCTGAGATGTAAGTAGGAGCAGAAGAGTGTAAAGCTTTAAAAGTGAGGAGGAGAATTGAGGGTGTGATACGGGATTTGATAGGAAGCCGGGAGAGGAATTTCAGCAGGGGAGACACAGAGATTTAGGAAATAGTAGAGTTATTCTGGCAGTAGCATTTAGGATAGATTGTAGGGGAAACAGGTGAGAGGCAGGAAGGCCGGACAGCAGAAGGTTACAGTAATCGGGACAGGAGAGAATGAGGGCCTGTGTCAGAGTCAGAGTGAGCAACAGAGGAAATGGCGTATCTTCGTAATATTGCAGAGGAAAAAACGACAGTTTTGTTGCTGCCTTTTGAATGCGTGAAGAGAATGTGAGAGAGGAGTGGAGTGTAACCCCTAGACATTGTGCCTGGGCTACTGGGTGAACGATAGTACTTCCAACAGTAATGTTCAAAGCTATACCCATGCTTGGGCAATCATCCATATAATTTGGCCTCATTCTTTGAATAAATAAAAAAGTTGGTGCCAAACAGAAGTTTTACCAACCAGTTGTTTTCTATGATTTATTTAAAAAAGTACATAAACTACTAAAACACTTTTGTAAGGCAGTACTCTTTACCTTTCAGAGATGCCGACAATTTTTCACCGACATTTAAAGCCAATGCAGCGTTTTTGTGGCTGTGGATATTCGCAGCTTGGTTTTAAAAAGTGACATTCGTCTTCCTTCATTCGAATATATGCAATGCCACCATCCACCTCCACATATTCTGTCTCCATGTAGTAACAGAGGAGCAAGAGAGTGTTGGGGTATGATACCTTTTATTGTACAAATGAGTAGTTGATATGTTACAAGCTTTCAAATCTCTTAGGTTAGGACCCGATGAAGAACCCCGAGATGTTCAAAAGCTTGTAATATATCAACTACTTGTTGGCCCAATAAAAGGTATCATACCCTTTCTCCCTCTGTTACTACATGGAAGAAAGGACCAACACGACTCCCCACCCTTCTCTCTCACTCTCTATTACACATTTGCATGGCGGATGTTATGGCATTTGTAGAAAGGGGGCGAAGTAAAAACAATGGCGGTTTGAGAGTCAATTGCCCGAATCTTTTCTTTGACTGTCTAAACTACCTGTGAATAGAATATTGTTCAAAACACCGCAAAGAATTTGCTGCTTGAATTTTGACACATTTGACCATCTCTAATAACCTTCTCTGCACCAGATCAGTCATGCATACTGTATCAGAGTGTTAAGCAAACTGATGACATTGAAGACGTAATAAAAAAAAAAGAAGACCTGTTATATTATATTATATATATTATATGCTATATATATATATATATATATATATATATATATATATATATATATATATATATATATATATATATATATATATATTGCTGAGAGGCGGGGGAGGAGCGAAGGCACTGCTCAGAGAGCCGGAGGCGGGGTGATCTCCCCCAACAACATGAACCCGCCTCCGGCTTTTTAATTTTTTTCTCCAGCACGAGCGGGGGAAAAACAGCAGCGCGAACGGGGGAAATTTAAAAAAACAAACACGCGTGCTGCTTGGGCCAATATTTACTCGCCCGGAGGTTAAATCCACTCGCCCCGGGCGTGTAAATGTAAAGCATTGTCGAACATTATGGGGGTTCAAGAAACTAGTCATTCACACCTGGCTTTTATTTCTAGATCCGACATTTACACACACACACACACACACACACACACACACACACACACACACACACACACACACACACACACACACACACACACACACACACACACACACACACACACACACACACACACACACACACACACACACACGTAACAAGGACTAATTGTAGTATAATGTAATACAATAAATACATTTATGTCAAAAACGAATGTTTTTCTGACTAGGAATTTATTAAATGTATTTTATTTTAAAGCGGGGTTGGGGGCGGGACTAGGGCGGAGTTAGGGGCGGGACTAGGTGGCAAGTAGATTTTTTGGTTGGGCGTGTAGATTTTTGGGTGATTTTGTCAAACACTATATATATATATATATATATATATATATATATATATATATATATATATATTGTGACATAGTCCAAAGATGTTAGGCAGCTTTCTGCCCCGTTTTAGGTCAGAAAGTGCAGGAATAGTTAAAAATGATCCATTCCACAGCTTCACATTTACTCGGACTGTTTGATGAAAAATCCAGACCACAGTTTACAATGTGTCTAGTTCTCCCTCACCTGCTCTCCTAATCACTAGCATAGGTATTTAGAGCAGAGAGGCTTGCTTTTCAGTCTCTCTTCTTAGAGCCGGAAGCTGGGGGTGTCGCTGCTCCCCTGTAACCAGTTCGGGGTGGACGGCCCCTTCAAGTATCACAGTACCAGAGGATTTGCCTGGACACTTGGGACCAAGTTCCCACCACGAACAGATAAGACAAACAAATGTTTATTGCTGTATCAAAAGACTAAACACAGAACCCCAGCAAGCTCTTTTTGGAAACCCCTGAGCCCCCACAAAATATATATATGTATATGTGTCAAAATGGAGTGCTATTGAGCGTGGCATATGTATACAACAGACGACAGAGAAGCCCAATGCTACATCCAACATGACAGAAATACACAGTAAAATACTTATATATTCTCTTGAAATAGGGTCATTTAGTTTAACCCTTATAAGGGTTAAACTAAATGACCCTATTTCAAGAGAATATATAAGTATTTTACTGTGTATTTCTGTCATGTTGGATGTAGCATTGGGCTTCTCTGTCGTCTGTTGTATCAAAAGACTGTATGCTTTATCTAGTGACCCTAAATGAGACGGCATTGTTTTAAACTGGGGAACCACTTTAGTTGGCCCAGCAGCAGTTAGAGAGGCTGATTCTGCTGTGTAGTTAGATCCCTGAATGGGTAAGATTTTGTTTATTTGATTTGGTTTGGTTCTTAAAAAGACGTCAGCGCTACCAAAGAGGGGCGTTTGTCACAATATATATATCTAATGTTTTTACAGCTTTTCCAAGACTTGTTTTGTTTCATTGTTTCATTGTGTAGTACTTACTGTATATCTTAGCAGTATATTCATTGATTGTGATAATCATTATTCATTTTTAACAACCATTTAGTTGAAAGGCAATTAATAATAATAACAATAGTTGTTGTATTTTAGTCAATAATATCCCTTAGTATGTAATGGCTTATGTAATGGATTTTAGAATTAACAGCTTAGAGCAATGAAAGCTGCATTTTTCTTTAGCTAACTTTCAACTTTTTTTGGAAAACATTTAAATATTTAAATATAATATATCAGAAGCATATATATATATATATTTATTTTTAATTTTTTTATTGTTTTTTTATTTTTTATTAAATTAATCTGCATCTGAAAATGTGGACAAAATCAATGTGAATATGTTTGCCAGGCTGTGCTTTCTCTAAGGCTTATTAGCATGGATGACTGATGCTGAAGATACTTTACTTATTGGCAGTAATAAGCTTTATTACTCCACAACCACAGATGTAAATTACTACAGTGTCTTATCTACAGCAACTAAGTAACTAAGTAACTAACTGCAGTAATCTCAAAGTAAAGTACAAGACATGAAGACACAAGTTCCAATCTGTTTTCTACCGTTGCTGAAATGTAATTAATTTTGCATTAATACTTCTGGTAATTAATCACATGCAATCAGATTCCATGAATACAAGATTGGCAGCGCACTTGTAATCACATATATTCCAACATTTTGAGGTACAGCACAGACTTCATAAAATGTGATTGGCACTACATTAAATTGCATTTTAACTGAGCTAGAACAGTGATTAGTTGCAATATCAGGCTCAGATGTAAGTTATTTTATGGATGCTCACAAACTTGAATATGTTGCTTGGCTCCATCATGTACGGTATAAAAAGAAAAACCAACAATGGATTTTAAGTAGAGAAGGGCGTTTCTCTCTCCATTTCCCGGATTTTCACGAATCTTCTTCCCCCCCCCCCCCTCCCCCAAATCTGTTTTGCAGTGTAAAATCCGTGGATGGATTTGGTTGGTTTTAATCCACGCGGATTGATGAAAATCCGCCATTGCATACAATCCAGTTAGCGGTTTCATAGAATCCAATCTGCGGATTCAGCAATCCGTTGGCAGATTGTCAAGAAACAGTGGATTGGCTTCTGCAAATCAATAATATTTTCTATAACAGTCGTTTTTGCTTGCATACTATTAACATTCTACATACATCGAACTTGTGCACAATTAGGTTCAGCTTAGCAATGGTCATTCTCCCCCAAATAGATAACACTAAAAATGTTGGTGTCGAAGGTATAGGGAAGTAAGGGTCTAGGCTCATGTTGTCTCACTTCAATGACCAGAACATGTACAGATATACCCCGCATTAACGTACGCAGTGGGACTGGAGCATGTATGTAAAGTGAAAATGTACTAAAAGTGAAGCACTACCTTTTCCCACTTATCGGTGCATGTACTGTACTGCAATCATCATATACGTGCATGACTGATGTAAATAACGCATTTGTAACAGGCTCTATAGTCTCCCCGCTTGCGCACAGCTTCAATACAGGTAGGGAGCTGGTATTGCTGTTCAGGACGTGCTGACAGGCGCATGCGTGAGGTGCCGTTTGCCTATTGGGCGATATGTCCTTACTCGCGAGTGTACATCAAGTGAGTGTCCTTAAACCGGGGTATGCCTGTACTGCTAGCAAATGCCTAAATACATTTCACTATATATTGAGAAACATTTAACCTTGAAGAGTAGCGAGTTTGTCGTTAACTGCTTTGAAGAGATTAATTTGACCTGCAATTTTGGTCAATAACATGGCTGCTGAAAAATACAGTGATTTATGCAGTACGTGGCGCCAGGAAAGTATACAGTGGAAGAGCATGGGTTCAACATAGCTCAAAATTTAGCGCTCCCTTAGAATGATACACAAGGGTCATTTACAGTGCGTGTAACTGGCAATCGTTTTCAACATGCAGAAATGCTTGAATTTATGTTTCAAAATAGAAGAGGCAATTTTGTTCAGTGGATGCAACAACCTTTTTATTACATTACAAAAGCTAGAAGCTCCGCCGTTCATCGCACTCAAAGGAATTTCCTATATTACTTAAGCCTCAGATAACGGTTTCCCCCTTGAAATAGTTCTATGTAATTATTAAACATGTCAAAATAGGACACAGCACTTCAGAACATAAGAAAAACAGATGTTTTATCTCATTTTTAGTGGAACGATACAGTAAAAGTTCATTCTAACTTCAACACAGTGTTGAAACTCCTATGGGCTCTTCTGATAAGTTTTATACTTGCATTACAAGTTCAACCCGTTAAAAGCCGCAGCAGCAGAGACCATCCGTTTTCAGTGTATAATTGTACAATGATATGCTTTCTTTGTCTGATCTCTACCCCTGCTTTCCATTTGTCAATTTTAAGGATAAATAAAATAATCTATCCTCCAGTAATAGTTTCCCATGTAGAGTACGGGTAGCCAACTCCAGTCCTCATGAGCTACTGTACCAACAGGTCAGCTTTTCAGGATATCCCTGCTTCAGCACAGCCACCTGTGCTGAAGTAGGGATATCCTGAAAACCTTACCTGTTGGTACTCTTGAGTACTGGACTAACCCATGACTAGAGGTGGGCGAATCAGTCCAAATCCGTTTCCCGCATTTCCCCCCAAAATTCATTTTGCAGTCGAAATGTCGGTTTCATTGCTGAATAAACTACTTAAAGAGAAGACCGTGTGCCTGGATTATTTCTCTCTCTACATGATTCATTTGGGACATTTCAGGGGACAATCCCTCCTATTCGTGAACACCGGCAGTTGATACTTCTTATGCTATAGATGATATGTGTGCCAGGCAGCTATACTATTTAGTGACACTAGGCCATAGGGTAGGAGTCACGAACTCTAGTCCTCAAGGGCCACTAACAGGTCAGGTTTTAAGGATATCCCTGCTTCAGCACAGGTGGCCCAGTCAATGACTGAGCCAGTGATTGAGCCACCTGTGTTAAAGCAGGGATATCCTTAAAACCTGACCTGCTGGTGGCCCTTGAGCACTGGAGTTGGCCACCGTTGTCGTAGGGTACATTAACTAAGCAGCTAATGTGCAATAAGACACATTCTAGGAGTCGTCTAATGATATAGCGCTGCTTTGTTAATATGGCCTCAATGTGCACTAGTGGGATACATGCCAGAGATAGGACAACGGTAGCCAATCTGATCCATGATCTGGACATATAGGAATACATTACAATGGAGTCATAAATTGCTATATTTTCATTTGTTTATTTTTTTTGTAGGTAAATATCTATATCCACATGTGCTGCAGCAATTTTTACATCCCAAAATTAAAAAGCTGTTAACAGCAATATCTTCAAATTCCTAATACGTGTACATTTTCCATGCCAATTGTCCTGTATACAAATTGATTGTATTGCGTGGTTGTGTGTGCCTGTCTTCCAGTGCTGAGATCAATTTCCCTGCCTGAACCTAAAATTGAGTTCATTTCAAGAAAATAGGAGAGGCAAATGCATTAGGCAGTTTCCCTTAACAAGTAATTGAACTAACTCTAAGGCATTTTCCTACAACCCAAACATACAATCCATCATGACAAATTATACTATGCAGCTCATGGCTTCCTTTTTAATGCCTAAATGCAGTTTATTCTTGTTTCTTAGTTTACTTTTTCTTGTTCAGTTCACTCAAACTATAATGATGGTACCTATTGGGATTAGGGATGGGCAGACTTATTGAAACCCTTCCTAGACCAAATCCACCCCCCCCCCCAATCTTCGCCTGTGGCTTGGGTCCTAAAAAAAACTGAGCAGATCCATCCGAATCCGCCACCAAACCAATTCCACCACCAAACCAATTCCACCATGATTTCTTTCCCATCACAGCAGATTTGGGATTTTAACATATTAGCCGAACGAATTCACAATCCGTGGCACGGATTTTTAAGAATCCGAACTTGGATACGATCTGCAAACCTGAAATATAGTTTTTTGGGGACTTCCATTTCAGTAGCGCCATTAAAATGGAACTCCTCCTGTTCTTTCTCCTCCACTACCACCACTCAAAAACTACAGTGTATTCCAGGTGTGCGGATTGAATCAGAGTCCAAATTCTTAAAAATCCGACCACGAATTTGAAGTCCGTCGCTTGGATTTTCAGTGATAGACAAAAATATGACGGATTTGGACAGGAACTGTCCAATCCGCGTCTGATTTGAACTCAAAGAACAAATTCACCCATCTCTAATTGGGATAATGTATTAAGCTATTTGCATCATTTTGTGATACAAATTAAGATCATTTTAATGGCCTTTGACCTTTGATAATGACTGTCAATAAATGCTACACCCTCAGACAATTCACATAAAAAAAATACTATTAATACAAATATAGGATAAGTATCTGTAGTCTTAAATTAGTATACTGTAGGTTGAACTTGATGGACATGTATGTCTTTTTTTCAACCTCATCTACTATTTAACTGTGACTATGTAAAAATATAATTAATTGCATTTTTTGTTTCCCAATATATTTATCCACCTTGCTATTGATCTGAAACTCATTTTCAAGCTCACATTACAAATAAACCAATATCAAATTTCTGCTGAAAATGCTCTTCTTAAAACAACATACAGTATCTTCTCAGAACAGCCACTGCAGCTTATACTGCGCGCTGAGAATACTAATAACGTGCAGGGTTTTTTGTCCAGTATGTGGAGCAGGATTTGGTAAACCATTTATTTAATAGGTAGCTTTGGCCTCTCTTCCCCACTATAAGATACGTTGGCTGCATACTGTAGGTCCATACTAAAGGGATCAAAGTGCAGGAGAAAGAGAAGAGAAGGATGGTGGTTAGGTAGGGTTACCACCCGTTGGTATATTCCCAGATATGACCGGCTATTTGAGTTAAAGTAGCTGTCTGGGAGGAATTTTGAAATTTTGGAATTATAAAAATAATTAAAAACATCCAGGATTTCTGGCTATACATGCGAGAGTGACGAACACCGAATGCCAACTGCGCATGGGTGAGCGCCGACCGCACATGCGCAGCAGGCACCCATCGCTCGCGCATGCGTGTTCAGCTTTCATTTGTGCATGTGCGGTCGGCGTTCACTGCTCACGTATGCACGAAAAAAAGCTGACCGCGCATGCGTGAGCGATGAGCGCTGACCGCATGTGCGGTGGGTATTCCGGCTTTTTTGAGTGGTGAAATATGGTAACCCTAGGTTAGGACAAGGCTGTACATAGCGTGAGCGATTCAAAGATGGCCGCACTCACTTGCTCAAAGTACTTGGTTACAGATACTCTGTGCACGGTAAAATGTTAATTACAACGATATGTCAGATCACAATGCTATGTCAGAAGTGGTCACAATTCTGGGACTGGACAGAAAATATGATTAATGTGTTTATTGCTGCATGAAACACCAGATCAGGGGTTTAGCTATACCCCGGGCAAAGCCCGGGCCCACACTCTTGGGGGGCTCAAACTCCTCCCCCCCCTGTAGAGACAGACGGGGGGAGATGGTATGCGGGACCCCGTGTTAAAGGAAAAGCAAGCCAGTAGAGGAATCAGCAAGGCAGGGGCGGAGCGCCCTCTAGCAGTTTGACCCGGAAGTCTTTCTTACTTCCGGTGTCTGCTGCCACAGCTCCTTTGCCGGCTGCTCCTTTTATCATCTTCTCCCGCCAAAGGTACAGTAGGCATGGGAGAGAGAACTGAGGGAGAGAGCGATCTGGGAGTGAGAGAGAGACCTGGGAGAGAGAGAGCAGGGGGAGAGAGAAAGAGAAATGGGAGAGAGAAAGAGAGCTGGGAGAGAGAAAGAGAGCTGGGAGAGAGAGCCGAGGGGGTGTAAGGAATCGGGGGCCACGTCCCTTGTGGTGTGACCCCTCCTTACCCACTACCAGTACTGCAGCGGCTGCTGCCCCTGCCCCCCGTCGCCACCCATGCCGCCGCCCAGTGCATACCTTGAACTCTGCCGTCGCCATCTTGGATTCTGGCACTGGTGTTACAGACTCTCAGCTGTGCTCCACTACTTCCTGGTCTCTCAGCCACTCACGAGCAGCTCCTCGACACGCCTCCACCATGCCCCTCGTCCGGATTGGTCACTGTCGCTTTAAATATTCTGCTTTGGCTTCACTTCCTTGCCGAGCATAGATCCTTATGGGATGTTACCTGTGTTTCTGCCACAAGCCTTGTTCTTTCGTTACGTATCTCTGTTTTTGTTCCAGTTCGTTGTACTCGTCCAGTTTCCTCCAGGCCTGCTGCTGCTACGCTGAGTTCCTGAGTTCCTGGTTCTTACAGACCTGCTTCGATTGCGCTGTAACACGGGGTTACTAGTGCTGCCTGGTGGTGTGCCTATTGCGGTCAGTCTTCCCTCTCCTAGACCGGAGCCATGGGTCGTGGACGCCACTCGCGTAAACCTCGTTCCCAACCTGCAGCGATTGCGCTGACGCAAAAGGACCAGCTTGATTTCCTGTTGCCGACTCCCTGCTTGAACTACGACTACCCGGATATCTCCTACCCCGACTCTGGCTTGCCCAACAACTATGCTGTTATCTCCAGTCCTGAACCCGGCCTGTTTGACTATGAACTGCGCACTCCGGACCAGTCTGCGCGGTATAAGGTCGGTGATTTCATAACCCAGCCTCAGCCCCGCGGTCCGGTCCCGGTTTGTGGCGAGCACAATCGTGACAGGGGGAGAGAAAGAGAGCCGAGGGGGAGAGAAAGAGAGCCGAGGGGGAGAGAAAGAGAGCCGAGGGGGAGAGAAAGAGAGCCGAGGGGGAGAGAAAGAGAGCCGAGGGGGAGAGAAAGAGAGCCGAGGGGGAGAGAAAGAGAGCCGAGGGGGAGAGAAAGAGAGTCGAGGGGGAGAGAAAGAGAGCCCAGGGGGAGAGAAAGAGAGCCGAGGGGGGGAGAGAGAGAGCTGGGGGAGAGAGAGAACGAGCTGGGGGAGAGAGAGAACGAGCTGGGGGAGAAAGAGCGAGCTGGGGGAGAGAGAGAGCGAGCTGGGGGAGAGAGAGATGGGGGAGAGAGAGAGAGCGCGAGCTGTGGGAGAGAGAGAGCGAGCTGGGGGAGAGAGAGAGAGCAAGCTGGGGGAGAGAGAGAGAGCGAGCTGGAGGAGAGAGAGAGAGAGCGAGCTGGAGGAGAGAGAGAGAGCGAGCTGGAGGAGAGAGAGAGCGAGCGAGCGAGCTGAGGGAGAGAGAGAGCGAGCTGGGGGAGAGAGAGAGCGAGCTGGGGAGAGAGAGAGTGAGCCGAGGGGGGAGAGAGAGAATGAGCCGAGGGGGAAGAGAAAGAGAGCCGAGGGGGAGAGAAAGAGAGCCGAGGGGGAGAGAAAGAGAGCCAAGGGGGAGAGAAAGAGAGCCGAGGGGGAGAGAGAGAGAGCTGGGGGAGAGAGAGAATGAGCTGGGGGAGAGAGAGAACGAGCTGGGGGAGAAAGAGCGAGCTGGGGGAGAGAGAGAGAGCTGGGGGAGAGAGAGAGCGAGCTGTGGGAGAGAGAGAGCGAGCTGGGGGAGAGAGAGAGAGTAAGCTGGGGGAGAGAGAGAGAGCGAGCTGGAGGAGAGAGAGAGAGAGCGAGCTGGAGGAGAGAGAGAGAGAGCGAGCTGGAGGAGAGAGAGAGCGAGCGAGCTGAGGGAGAGAGAGAGCGAGCTGGGGGAGAGAGAGAGCGAGCTGGGGAGAGAGAGAGTGAGCCGAGGGGGGAGAGAGAGAACGAGCTGAGGGGGGAGAGAGAGAACGAGCCGAGGGGGGAGAGAGAGAATGGGCCAATGGGGGAGAGAAAGCTGAGGGTGGGAGAGAGAGCTTATGTGGGGGGAGAGAGAACTTAGGTGGGGGGAGAGAGAGAGAGCTGAGGGGGGAGAGAGAGCCGAGGGGGGAGAGAAAGCTGGGGGTGGGAGAGAGAGCTGAGATGGAGGAGAGAGAGAGCTGAGGGGGAGAGCTGAGGGGGAGAGAGAGAGAGAGCTGAGGGGGAGAGAGAGAGAGAGCTGAGGGGGAGAGAGAGAGAGAGCTGAGGGGGAGAGAGAGCTGAGGGGATAGAGAGAGCTAAGGGGGTAGAGAGAGCGCTGAGGGGGGAGCTGATGATTGTGATGAGGTGGAGGGGGAGAGATGATGAGGAGGGATAATGAGAGAGAGGGTCAGGGAGAGGATGGGGAGAGAGAAATAAATTACAGTCTATTAATATTAATGGGGCCCTGAATTTTTTTTTGCCTGCGGTGGGGGCCCGCCCATATCTAGCTACACCACTGCACCAGATAGACTGACGTTTGGCACTACTTCTGTGATCTAACAAATATATAATACTGTACATATACATATATGTAGCCCTGGTAAGAAATGGGGCTATAGTTCTATCCTCCTCCTGGTATAATCCCTGGTAAGGGCTGGTTGCCAGGAGTTATCATGGGTTTCCCCCACTTCAAGCACTGCCCTGAGTGGTGGAGGTAGGTCACCTGACTGTGTCAAAGCAAGAGACACAGGGGCGGTGCCTGCTGAGATCATAAAAGAGCAGTGCATTTCCTATTTAGTGTGTGTGTTCTGTCAGTCTGACAGTAGTGAAAGTGAGTTAGGAGGAGAGGAGTGATCAGCTCATGAGTAGAGCTGATCTAGCTACAGTTAGTGAGGTGGAACCAAATACCTCTCACCCTGCTTAGGGGGGGGAGGGAAGAGCTAGCCCCACTCTGGATGCCTTTGGTCCAGAGTGGCGGCAGGGACATCACAAGGGAGAACAGTTAGTGGACTGTGCATCAACTGTACCTGTCGGCTGCTGCTGCTGCCCAAGAGAATAAAGAGACGGCTGCTTTTAAAGATAATCCTTGTGTGAGACTGGAATCTCTCATCCCTGTGGGGAAACTCTGTGGTAAGGATTCCACCCCGCATTCCTGGGCTTACTATAGCTGGAGGCGCTGCACCATTGAACCAGAACGAAGGCATCCACCCCAGTAACCTGTTCCTGTTATCCCCCATGTCATCGCGAGAGACTCAGGCCCTCCTGTTGCCAGCAGGTATGCACCACACAGAGACACCTAGTCAGACCCCAGAACACCTTAGGGGACCCAATCTGTGATTAAGGGGGGGAAGATGGGCTAGATATATATATTATATAGTGTATAGTGTATATATAACAATGTGAAGGGATTGGTGCACACACTTAAATAGTATAGACCAGACAACTGGAGAGGATGCTGCTATCAAGAGTACCTATAAGGTACCGTACAAAAATAACAAAGGGATGGCACACCAAAAATATGCAAAAATGTATTTTATTGCTACTATAAAGGCAGTTCTTAGCTGCAATGAATTCCTACATCTTGCTAGAGCAAATGAGATGGAAAGACAGAATGGTTACCCACTCAGATAAAAATGCAGGCTGCATATGCAATGTGTAACGATCAGATGGAGTACATGGACACTTGAGCATTGCCAAGAACGGGAAAACCTATCATTTATTTTAACTGGCTACTATTCAAAAACAAAACAGTTTTACCCCAGAATGTTACTAAATATCATGTCTGTCCACCTGGAAAGTAGCATTCTAAGTTTGACTTGCATTAGTACATTAGGCTGCGTCCCCACTGGCGTTGCACGTGCTTGACGCGTTCTCTTCTGTGAGTGTGAATCAGCCTGTTCACGCTCCCGCGGAGCACACCCGTGCACGTAAGCTCTCCCAAGCTCGGCGCATGGGGAGACCAAAAAAAAAATCAGATTGACGCGCGCTCAGCTGAGGTAAGTGCACACAGAACACAGCCACACACACAGCCATACCCACAGCCACACACAAATAACCCCGAACCATGTCCCCCCCCCCCCTCTGCCGCTTGCAAAATTAGGCAGGACACACTTAGAGAGTTGGTGATGTCACCGCTCTCAAGCATGAGCGGGGACTCAGCCTAATAAAGCAAGTTGAAGTTTGAGTAAATATAGCGTGTAATTATATTGCAGTTATACAAGTAAACTTATGGAATACACACAGTCGTTATAAAACAATAAACATTTCTGCTTCTTAACCACCTCAAAAGACTGGTAAGAAATTATATTTACAGTAATGCATAAATACGGTGTGTAAATTAGAGACTTCCCAAACTTGCTTAGAACCTGCAGACCCAACAAAATGTCACCAGCTGTTTGCAATGTCTGCCAAACCCTTGTGTAGCATTTACACAGCACCAAATGTACCAGCATAAAATACAGCATGAATCAAAACACGGGCTTGCGTCTCTACCTTCTAAAATACACTACTTTACAACTGATTTTAATGCTGTTTTCCTTGATCCTATTGTAATAAATTAAAAGCCACATATAAAGATGGCCACAAAAACGGTTTCCCGTGGATTCAATACTGGCAGCTTGCCATTTTTCTTTTTGTAACTGAACAATGCTATGAAAATAATGGTTAAAAAAAATAGTCACGTACAGAGCAGAACCAGCATTAAAAGATAGGGAAAGGCTAGCTTTGTATAACCTTCAGTATAAAAGGCTTACCTGAAATAATAAGAAAGGGAAGTGTTTGCAGAATGTTTTCAAAAGTTGTTGGAAAGTTTTTAGGTTGACTGTATCCCAGTGTACCCAGGGCTGTGTGTGTGAGGAAACTTAGGGGGTAGACTGGCAGCACCTTCTTTTTTAGGGGTCAACAAAAAACTTCACATAGTGGTTATAAAATTACCAGTTATTGGGCTAGAATAGTAACAGAGTGGGATATATGTTTTTCTGCCATATTTTTTTTTTTTATTCTACATTTTTTATTGCACTTTGTGTGTGTAATCATCATCCTCTTCAGCTTTTGCCAATCCACTGCTGGGTAAATGCCTCCCCAATACCATAAAGCCAAAAAGGCTGAAGCACTCCAATACAGCCGGTAAAGGTTTGGGTGCACGGTGAAAACAATAGGGATTGTGTATAATATAAAGTTTAAGTGGTCCGTTTGTTCAGTTCACAAAAGAACCTCTCTCAAGAAGAGAATTAAATAGAAGTAGCTGTGTTAGTCCAGTTGCGATAGTGTCCAGTAAGTAACAATGGATATTTTAGGACAAGCTTTAGAGAGTTCGACTCTCCTCCTTTGGTATTATCTCACTTCAAGAATAGAAGAGAAAGGTTCTATTGTGAATAAAACATCGGACCACACAGTACATTCTAGATCTATTTTCAGTCAGTGTCTGTCACTGTTGAACTTTATCTATTCTCCCTATTTGAATTTACACATGATCTTTTCTTATTATTATAACATTTATTTTTGTGTAGCCCGATTTTAGAATTAACCATTAAAAGTTGTTTTATGACTGACTTTGTTACCATCTTGAGTGCATTGTAAACTGGGATTCTTTTTATCCTTTGTATTTGGCCTGTTGATCTACTACTGTGTTATTCACACCTAAAGATGGGCAAATTTCCGCAGCGGATCGTCCGGTTCCTTTAGTCTGCAGATTTCCACGGATCAATCTCAAAAAGGGTGACTCGCGTTTTGCAGATTTTTTTATTATTACCAATACACTCTGCGGATTCTGCAACCCGTGGATGGATTTGCAGAATCTAATCGGCAGATTCAGCAATCCGATGGCAGATTATTAAGAATTTACCAACAGATTGCTGAATCCTCGGATTGGATTCTAGAAATCGGTCAATGGATTGTATCCGATGGCGAATTTTGATGAATCCGCGCGGATTAAAACCGACCAAATCCATCTGCAGATTTTACATCGCGGCACAGATTTTGGGGGGAAAATGCAAGAAAATCCAGGAAACGGATTTGAGCGAATTCGCCCATCTCTGTTCACACCTTAACTCTCATGTTGTAATGATGGTTAATTATACTTCATGACAAAACTGTGAGCGGTTCTCGGTGTAGGATGTGCATATCAGTTTAGATATCTTTTTCAGGGTTTAGGAGCACTCACGTTATAGCAGTCCTGCCATGGGTGCATCAAGGATCAAGCAGCCAGGAAGGGAACTTGTATATAGTAAAGGAAATTCCAGATTCTCCAATAGTCTTTGTTGGCGTTTATTCAAGCAGGACCGATGTTTCGGTCCACTATGAGACCGTTGTATAGATAAAGATTCCAGAGTTGACCGAACTGTCGATCCTGTTTCAATAAACACATTTCTTTCTTCACCAAAGATCATTGGAGTTCATGGATTCTTCTCCCTTTACTATCAGTTTAGATATACATACATTTTTATTTGCTTATGGTTTGGACTTTTTTCCCCCAACAAAAACACTACTCAGTATACTGTACCAAGTCTTCATAGTATATATGTGCCCTTTACGGATGTATTCACCATGGTGCCTTGCATTTGGAACCTCAAAGGCAATGGAAACTGCTTCATTACAGTCTCATTCCGTGCTGCAAGTAATGGACTCAGCACGGCTAATCAATCTTCTTGTGTCATAAGTCTTGTTTTCCCATGTAAAGCTATTTCAGAGATTGATCAACAGTTATGTGGTTTTTTTTTGTTTTTTTTTTAACTCCGGCACAGAACAAGAGTTATGCCACAAGATAGATCAACAAGGGTTATTAAGAAATCATGGCTCACGTTTATTAGGACATAACCGTGAAGTGAAATAAGGTCAATTTTCAATGTGTGCTGTATTTGGGGAAGCATCATTAGTCTACAGCAGGGGTGGCCAACTCCAGCTCTCAAGGGTCACCAACTGGTCAGCTTATTTAAGGATATCCCTGCTTCAGCACAGGTGGCTTAATCAGTGGCTCAATCAGAATGACTGAGCCACTGATTGAGCCACCTGTGCTGAAGCAGAGATATCCCTAATACCTGGCCTGTTGGTGGCCTTTGAGGACTGGAGTTGGCCACCCCAGGTCTACTGGGATTTTGGTTAGAGATGTGTGATTGTATCGACTCACTTCAGAAACATTTGCAATCCTGAGAAGGGCACCGCTAGTGGAATTAATTTTGATGCTAAAAAATGCGAAAGGGAATTTAGCGATTTAAGATTATATTCAGTGTTATTACACTATTTGTCTGCATATTGGTATTTTATAGCTCCAAAAATATGCATAACAGGCATTAGAATACAAAAAAGCAATAATGCAAGTCAATCAAGCACAAAAAGTACACATTAAGATGAATCCTTTGGACGCCCCGGGATGTAGCAACTACATCTTGGGGTCCGGCACTCCAGCGGTCCCAAGACGTAGTAGCTACATCATCATTTTATTACTTGTTTTTGTAGGGGAGACCACGTTCGGCGCTCCCGTGGAGCGATTTATTAGGAAGTGCCACGAAAGGAGCACGCCTCCTCCTCTTCCGTCAGCAGTAACCACTTCGGAGAAGCGGTCGCTTGATCGCGAGGGCTCGAGGGACCGCGGCGCCCAAAGGGTTAAACCATTCCCTCCCAAAGGGGCCTCTTGCGGCGAATGAGTAAAGAAAAGGCATCCGTCCCACGAAGAAGCCTACTACCGATTTACTTAAGGTGTGCAGACACTTTCAATGGTGGTGTGGTTTTGATTTTGGTTCTACAAATGTTTTGTGTTTTAGTTTTGTGTTTTGCTGAAGCTCGATTGCTTTTAATTTTGTAAAAAAAAATGTATGGAGGGATGCAATACCCTGCATTGGCGCTTAGGGGGGGCGTGATGCGTGAGTGACGGGGGGCGCGGCCATGATGTCACCCGGCAGGTTCAATCTCATTGGCTGAACCGTCGGGGGCGTGGCGTAGCGCTCAATCGCTAGTACTGAGCACAATTTTCCAGCCTGCTGGAAAACTGATGCGGAGCACGGTGGCCACCCTAAGCAGTGGGTCCGGCCCTGTTGAGGGGCGGCTCTTGTCCCTGCAGCGCCCGCTGTGGCCACAGCGGGCGCTACAGCAGCCAGCAGGGACCAAACCTTATCTGTCTGGTTAGGCAGGAGAGGCCGATGGAGCACCACAGTAGTCTAGCAGAGATCACAATGTGAGTTAAACCAGTTGGTGCAAAGAGCGCAAACCTCATGTAACACAATCACACACCGACGGTAGAGACGATATTGTCTTGCTAACCTCGGTGGTCATAGCCAAAGTGCGTAAACAAAAATATACTCCCAATATATTTGGAGCAACAGAACTTTCTAAAGCAGTGATCAGTCCAGTTGCCACATGGGCAGTGGGGCAAAAAAAAGAGATCATACGCATTTCGCGGTAATGCCTCCAGCCACTTTATCTGGGAAATATTACTTTGAATTACTGATACTAAATGATCCAGCAGGACAAGTATTCACTTTAACAAAGCACATTATGCTTTCAACATCTTTAACACACAGCTTCACATGGTCTCATATTTTAGGAATACAACCAAAGACTTTCATCTTCCAGACAATTTTGCTGTAGATAAAAAACATGTAATAATTGATGTTCATGTCTCTTATTTCTAGAGATAGATGGAGAAAAAAAAAAGAAATCTGGGATATGTATTTGATGTAAAGTGCCTGAAGTAAAGTCATTTATCAATGCTTACTTGAAAGACTTAAAATTAAGCTGGAAAGAGCATAACTTGTTTAATATTATAAGACTGGCACCTTGCACAAGTTAAAAAAAAAAGCACACTGAATATGCTCGCGTTTTAATTGGCTTCTTCTCTGTCTTTCTCATAGCCCAGCAGCAAAACCAAACATGCTGTACTACTGTATAAATGAATGTAGCTTTAGTTTATAAATTATATTATTAAGACTGGGCCTGTTCGTGAGTTGGGCATCTAACGTTCGCAAACAGGGTGAGTGTCCAGTTCCCTCGAATCTGTGTCCTGGAGCATGGCAGGTTATTCTGGGCCATGGTATAGTAACTACATATGTGATCCAAATAAAAACAAATCTATTCTCGCTGCATTTACCCCTCAAAGTAACTACAAACACTTGTTATAAATATACACCCCTCCCTTCACCGGCCTCCATTTTACTTCGGCGGGGTAAGGGGGCGGGTTAGGAGTGGGACCAGGTTGTAGGCTCTGCACATCAATCTAAAAAAAATATATTATATACAAAAACCAAAGGGAAAAAAAAAAAGTAAGAAAGACAAAGCAAGAAGATGTATGGGTCAACAAGAAACAGAGAGAGAAAGAAACCAGCAGAGGAAAGGGTCAGCAGGAAACAAAGAGACAGAAAGCAAGCCGAGTAACGACAGGGGGCAAAGAAACAAACAAGAGATCAAACTGCCTGAGGACAAGAAGAGCGAGAGAGACACAGCAGTTACTTAGTCCAGGGGAGCGCAATCTTTTTCCCCTGCGCCCCCCGCCCCTTACCTTGGTTCTCGGCGTCTGGGCGTCATGACATCACATTGCCAGAGCAACGCGACGTCACATGACCCCCCGAGTCATGTGACGCTGCGTTGCCATGGCGACACGTCACCAGAAGCCGTTTGAGCTAAGGTTTTAATATTTTGATTGTTTCATGTGATGTTATTAATAAATGTGATACTTTTGTATACCAGAGTGCTTTAGTTGGGATACTTTTCTTTTCCTGTTTCGTACACGCGCACACGCCCGCACACACGATGTGGTGGGTGTTGGGTTTGAGCTTGCTGGGAATGTGTGTTAATTCTATATGCACCATATAGATCTTCGAATTGTGCCAGTTTGGCACTTTGGATGACAAAAAAATGATAATTTAAAGGAAAAGTGAATACATTAGTCAACACGATCTACATTCGCTCCCCTTTTCTTACATAGCACATTTACCTCTTCTTTCAAACACACACTACACATTCACACCCACTCACCTTCCCTCTCCCCCCCACACGTACACCGATCCCTCACTCACTCCTTACTTACTTTAACACACCCCATTTATCACACTCACATCTTCTTACTTCCACTCACCCTCTCCCCTCATACATACGCCACCCGCCTCCATTCTCTCTCTCAAATCATACACCTTCCCTCTCCACACACCAAGCACTCACCTCCAACACACCAAGCACTCACCTCCAACACACAAACCAAACTCACCTCCGCACACAAAGCCGGCAGAATTGTTCCTCTGGGAGCCGTGGTACCATTGTCAGAGGACCACGGCACCCTGGTGGCGAAACCCTGATCTAAGTGAAAGTCCTTAACAGACCTAATTTTAAACTCCTTTTATGTATTTGGATTGCAGGAGGGCTGTTTAATAGGTGGTCTAAACAGAATATTCTGCATCTGTTCACATAGACTAATGAGTACATTAAAAGGCTGAATATTGGGAGAAATCTAGATAATGTATTCGTGTCAAATCTGCTGCTTTTGTGTGTGCTTTTGCCATTAGTTGCATTAAAAATGGCTCATGGCAATTACATTTGCTTGAAAACACAGAACAGAAACGTCTCGCTTTGAGTTTTAATACTAATGACTAAGACTTCTACTTAATCAGCGAGTTAATAAGCTGGGTGATTTTTGTCCTTATGTAAAGAAAAATGAAAGGTCAGTCCAACCGGAGATCATATTTAACTGTGAAGAATATTTAATCCCATGGGCTATAATAAGCAAATAACCAGCGGACTGGACCCATAAACATGATTTAGACAAACGTCTTATTATGGCATTATTTAGCAATTCATATAGTTTGAGTTATGTCATATAAATTACGGGAAGAATAGCAGATACACAGATTTAATGAACTATTTCAGCTGAGGCAATGAAAAGATAATAAACATTGCCTTCCAAACAAAACAGATGAATCCATCCTGATCATAAATGAATGTGTACAATATTTACATTTGCAATGGCTTAATAATAAACCACAGATTAAAGTTTCGTCCTTTAACTCCCTTGACATTTGTAAGGGTTCAATAGTGGTATAAATTGGTCAAAGGTATCACGTATATGTGCAGTCCCCAGTAGAGATCTGCAAACTTTTCGTCAACGTTGTCATTTTTCTATGAACTTTTTTTTAAAAAGAAAAAGCCGGCAGGATTTGCCAAAACAATCAGCAAAGTCACATAACCAAAATGCAGCTGACCACTTTTTTTTTTCCTTTTTATGAAAATGCCAAATTTCAAATGAAAATGGTGATTTAATATAAAATAAAATATAGCAAAAAGTTGGTAAATTACAAAATGTTTCAAACATTTGCCTAAAAAAATGTGCAAATGAAAACAGAAAAAGTTCACACATGGCGAGTCCCCATTGCATCAGTACTGGTGGTTTGTTCAGTGAGCATGGTAGGGGTTTTTTTTTTTTTTTTTTTTTCAATGAAGCAAAAGATTTCCCACCTGGAAAGTCATAGTGAATTTAAGAACACCAGTATAGGTACATATCTTTCACCAAAATCACTAATCAATGCATCTCTGCAGAAGGTAAAACACAATTTCCAATACTATAGGAATCATATCCAGCAACTAAAAAGTCTTAACATTCTACTGTATATACTGTACAAAGCGTCTCAATGCTGGTTCCAGGTTTGCAATGTCTGGATTCTATTAATCTTATATGATCTTGCACACGCAGCTTTGACAAGCTTTTCCAATGTTTCGGTGTCAGGGATTGGTTCTTCTCAGCAATTGTCAGCTGATCGATATGGTCAACATTTATGTCTGTGTTAACTTCCAATTACGATACTGATGTCCCGATATGCACATTTTGGGCGCCAATTTTTGAAGTGGGTGGGCCCTAATGGCGGGTTGGCATTAACATCAAAGGGTATATATAGAGTATGAGTAGCTGGTGTGTTAATGCTATATCCCTTTTTACACCCGATGAAGGGGTGCTAACCCCCAAACCTTTGTGCTTCTATGTTTTCTGCTGAGTAAATAAGAACCATCAGGGGGAGGGAAATGAAACAGATAACAAGCTAAATAGAATAGATGAGGAAACAAGGGGCTATGGAGGTAGAATGAGGGCAAGTGCGAGTTTGACAAGCAGCGAGACACTCATAGTAAATACAGATAAAACTAAAAAACTTCTAAAGACTAAAACAAGTTGGCACAGAAAGGAAGGAGAAAATAAGATAATATTACAGGCTGAAAAAAACTTAAATGCATGCTTGCTAATGCAAGAAGCCTGACAGATAAAATGGGGGAGCTTGGATTAATAGCTACAAGGGAGCAGTATGATATCATAGGCATTATTGAAACATGGTGGGATGAAAGTCATGACTGGGCAGTTAATTTATAGGGTTATTCCCTTTTTCGGAAGAATTGAGCAAATAGAAGAGGAGGTGGAGTGTTCTTATACAGTATGTTAAACCGGATCCAAAACCTATTATAAGGGAAGATGTTTATGAAGGGAATGATGAAAATGTAGAGACCTTGTGGATAGAAATTAGCAGTGGAGGTAAAAGTATAAAGAAAATGTTTGTAGGGATATGCTATAAACCACCAAATATCGGTGAGATTGAGGAAGCTAAAATAGTTTTGCAAATGGAGAAGGCATCAAAACTTGGTCATGTTTGCATAATGGGGGATTTTAATTATCCAGGCAGACTGGGGCAATGAGATTAGCATAATAGCAAAAGGAAACAGATTGTTTGGGGGGTGCTTAAAGACAATTATATGACTCAAATTACTGGGGGACCAACCAGGAGAGGGGAAATACTGGATTTGGTAATAACAATGTAGAAGTCATAGCAAATATTAAATTCCTGGAACATTTGGGTAATAGTGATCATAACATGGTCTCAATTTATAATAAATTATCAAAAAACAGATTTCTTGGGTTCAACAAAGACCTTAAACTTTAGAAAGGCAGATTTTAATAAACTGAAGACTAATCTACAAGTAATACATTGGGATGATGCTTTTACAGGGGAAAATGTAGAAGATAAATGGGCAGTCTTTAAAACATTGTTAGAAAAGCACATTCATCAGTGTATACCCTTGGGTAATAAGTATAAAAGAAATAAGTCAAAACCAATGTGGCTAAATAAACAGGTAGGGGAGGGAATGGAAAAGAAGAGGCAGATGTTTAGCTTCTTTAAGTCAGAAGGGACGGAGGCATCGTATCAGAATTATAAGGAATGTAACAAAAATTGCAAAAGGGCAATCAAATTAGCAAAAAGGGATAATGAAAAAAGGATTGCAATAGAAAGTAATTACAACCCTAAAGTTCTTTAAGTACCTTAATAACAAAAAAATGAGAAAAAAAAAAATATAAGACCTTTTCAGTGTGAGATGGGCAGGCAGATTATTGGAGATACAGTAAGGGAAAAGCAGAAGTATTAAACAAATTCTTTGCCTCTGTGTTTACCAGGGAAGAATCAATTTCAATAGTAGTGCCGCAGAAGGAAGCCACAACCTCAATATTAATGAACAATTAACTGAGGAAGAAGTTCATAGACAGCTTGAAAAAATTAAAGTAGATAAGGCACCTGGCCCCGATGGCATACATGCAAGAATTGTCAAGGAGTTAAGTTCAGTAATAGCCAAACCATTATATTTAATATTCTAGGACTCCATTTCCACAAGCTCAGTACCACAAGATTGGCGTAAAGCAGATATGGTGCCTATATTTAAAAAGCAACCAGTGATGTGGAGCAAAGGAGCAAAGCAGAAAAAATGATCTTCCAAGGAAAAAATAATTAGAGGGCAAGTCCAGAATGAAAGTAAAAAGGTTTTAACTCATCAGCTCACAAAAAAAGTTAAAGAAACAAACGCACCAACGCGTTTCATCCCGTGGGACTTTGTTAAGGTCCCTTTGACACCTTGACAAAGTCCCACGGGATGAAACGCTTTGGTGCGTTTGTTTCTTTCACTTTTTTGTAAGCTGACAAATTAAACCCTTTTTACTTTCATTCTGGAGTTGCCCTCTTATTATTTTATCCCTTGGAAGACCTTTTTTCTGCTGTGCTCCTTTGCTCCATATCACTTGTTGCTGCTTCTACCCTGCAGGATTGCACGCTTCGGAACACTGCAATACTGGACCCATTCTGGATACCCCCAAGAGCAGGTAATGGGCTTTAGCCCTTATGTGTATACCTGTGCTCCTATTATTGGGGAGGTTTATAGATAGAGGGGTCTACATACAAATGTCATTGGTTGTAGTAGTCAAGTGGGCACCACTAGGTCATTTGTCCCCCTGTACATGAACATTAAGTTACTATGGACGTTTACAATGTGCCAATTATTGTTTCAATAACAATTGTGTGATATACTACTATATGTTCAGAGCACACACTGACCTATGAGCACCATTTCTCTGCAATCTGTTTACTATATTTAAAAAGTGAGTTAAATCATAAACGAGGAATTACAGACCTGTAAGCCTAACTTCAATAGTGGGGAAGCTACTTGAAGGTTTAATACGGGATAATATTCAGTAATACCCAATGGAAAACAAAATTATTAGTAATAGTCAGCATGGATTTATGAAGGATAGATCATGCCAAACTAAACTTGTTTCTTTGAGGAGGCAAGTAGGAATTTAGATCATGGTAATGCAGTTGATGTGGTCTACTTAGATTATGCAAAGGCTTTTGATATGGTTGCACACACGAGGTTTGTGTACAAAATAAAGCAAACTGGACTCAGTAAAAATATATGCACCTGGATTTAAAACTGGTTGAAGGACAGACAACAGAAGGTTGTCATAAATGGAACTTTATCAGGTTGGGCTGGGGTCATGAGTGTAGTAGCTCAGGGATTGTTAGGCTAAGGCCCCGCTCCCAGAGTCAGCACACCCGCACTGCAGACAGGCGGTGCGCTGACATACACAGACCGCGATATGCGGTCTGTAGGGAGCGGGAGCCGGAGCGGGAGGTGGGCGGGAGTGGGAGGCTTGACAGGGAGGGGGGCGTGGCTTGAGCGGAGGGACCCGCTACTCTCCCCCCCCCTCCCTCCACGGCTCGGGCTGGAGCTGCTTAGGGTAAGTTTAAACACACACGCAGGCACTCATACATACACACACACACACACACACACACACACAGGCAGGCACTCACGCACTCATACACACACACACACACACACACAGGCAGGCACTCACGCACTCATACACACACACACACAGACAGAGGCAGACACTCACGCACTCAGGCACACACATACACACACAGACAGGCACGCACGCACTCAGACACACACACAGACAGGCACTTACCTGCTTTCACTCCACACTCCTCCCCACTCCCCGAAGCCTCTCCTCCTCCCGAAGCCTCCCCTCCCCATTGGCTCACAGCCACACCACGTGACGCGTCAACGCTAGGAAACACCATTCTCTTGTGTCTCCTAGCGGCTGACGCGCCACAGCGTGTAGTCAGCTGTGCCGCCAGGGGGGACCGGGACCGGCTCGCGAGGATTCCCCTGCTGGTGGGGAACTCGCGACATGGCCGCACGCGCCAACGAGCACAGCGGGACCGAGGCCTTACTGGGACCACTGCTTTTTACCTTGTTTATTAATGACCTTGAGGTTGGCATCAAGAGCAAAGTCTCCATCTTTGCTGATGTGAGATAATTACTAAATTATGTAAGGTTGTAGAATCAGAGCAGGATGTAATTTCTGGCTGGCAGGGGTCACTATAAACTTGTATCCTGTGTTCCCTTTGAATCTCCTATTAAACTGAAACCTTCCAGAGATACGTCACATAGATATCATTAGCATTCTCTTTCCATCTCTCAGTTCTAGCGTTAGCAAAAAAGGCTTTGGTAAAAAGGTGAGGGTGACACGGAGGTGTGTTCAAAGAGCAGAAATCACACAGCATCAACACGAGTAAAATAGCCAACTCTATCCTTTGCGTGTTGGACAAAGCAATCAAGAGTACTCTTCTCTGTTCAAGACAAAGGAATCTTATTCAGGGTTTATATTTATATCTTAGAAAATTTGTTACACTAAATCATTCGTACTACTAGCATTCTCTCTTCCCATGCGCCAAATACCTCCCTTCTCCCATACCTGTATCTCCTTTGTTTCATGTTATCTGTTGCTGGGCCTAGCTGTGTGGAATGCGTGTTGTAAGTCTTGCTGTCCTGTCGTGTCAGGAATCCCAAGGTTGGCTTTTTCATGTTGCCTTGTCTCTGAGACATTAACGCATTCCTTGCTGGATCCCAGAATCCTCAGAGGGTAAACCCAGGGGTGTTTCAGGTCCATGCTTTATCACCTCTCTTCAAAGCCAATGAATTTTTGCTGTATGCCCCTTCCAGCAGTAAAATTCCAGCGGTAAAATTATTTTAAGTATAATTTTAGGCCAAGGTTAAAATAAAAAGAGAATAAAAATCATTACGTTACAAAAGCCTCTAATCTACAGGAAGAAACAAAGTTGCCAGAGCTCATGTTGGTCGCCGGGAAGAAAACTATTCTGGTTATGAAGCTCTTTAATTATTGAAAACAGTAGTTAAAGTGTCTTTCAAAATAAATAATGGTACTGTATCTGATTTCAAGAAATTCTAAACTTGCCAAATAATGGCTCAGAGATCTTTGGGCCTCACTTTAGAAAGGTTTATAATATATTTATACTCTACAATAAGAAAAGACAAGATTATTTTAAAGAAATATGGTATTATTGTCCTACCAGCATATATTTAGTGCACTGTAGGTACCTGCTAAACGGAGTTTACGTTGACGAGGTTGGCGGCTTGAATCAGGTTTTGATCAAAAGATGCAACCAAATGACTCCTTTGTTACACAGACTGAATGTAAAAGAGTCACTAGTATGTTTAGCCCAATTGGTAGGAGCGCAGGAATTGTTCTTTGTTTTCCATATATTAATATACAGTATATTCAGTTGGTTTCTGTTGAGGATATAATTACGATATTTAACGGCTTTTGTGCCCCAGGACATATTCTCGACATTATGGGAACTGGCACTGCGGCCTCATAATGTGCAGTAATACAGGAGTGGCTAGCTCCAGTCCTCAAGGGCCACCAACAGATCAGGTATTAGGGATATCCCTGCTTCAGCACAGGTGGCTCAATTAGTGGCTCAGGCATTGACTAAGCCACCTGTGCTGAAGCAAGGATATCCCAAATACTTGATCTGTTGCTGGCCCTTGAGGACTGGAGTTGGCCACTCCAGACGGAGTAACTACGTCATGCCCAGCGGAGTTTTTTTGCCACTAAGATCGTGTTTTGCTTTCCATTTCCTGCAAAATATCCCCTGTGGTCACGTGACCGCTGTTGAAAGTAGTCATGTGACTGCATAGTGCCGGAGGGGCCGTAACACTCAGGAACAGCAGCCCCTCTGGCATTCAAAGGGTGTGTATGTCTGAGGGATTATTTTACAAGTGTTACAAGATCAATCCAAGCCATTGATATATATATATATATATATATATATATATATATATATATATATATATATTTTGTTTTTTGCGATGCTGATTTTTTCTTTTTACATAGCATTAAAGCAGGGGTCTCTGGGCCTGAACCCATGGTTTAAATCTCTTACCAGGGGAAACAAAATGGCTGACAAATGTAAGGGCAGTAGGATGCCACAACATCTTCGATTGTGGCTTCCTGTTGGATGGCCATTTAAATCACAGTTAAAAAAATTTGGAAGCATGACTGTTAACTTAACTAAAATCGGGGTGTCCCCCCAGCTAAAAATAGCGTGGCTTAGCTCTGGAGGACCGCACAGTTGCAGTCCTGTAGAATAAAAGGGTGTTTGTTAGGGGGTTACTGCTTTACACAAAAAAAGTTGATGCCGCTTGATACTTTTCTATATAACAGGAGGAATGGGCAAAATGTTTCCAAAAGCAAGAATTCCTTAATATCCCTCATTTATTGTATATAAACTATGTCCTTAGGCTTACCTTACTCCCCACCTGCCACTAAGAACAAAAAGGTGTCACAATAATGCTTGACAGGAAGACACGGATATATACCACAATGCACTTGGGTTTGGAAAGGGCACTCCATCACTTAGAGCATGGCAGAAATCATCATTCTCCAACGTTTTATGGTCTATCTCTGACACATTCATGGGTATGAAAATATAGTACATACATTAGTAGGCAGGTTATTAATTTTCATGAGTCTTCTGTCCTGTTAGCTCTTGGAGTGAAAAGGTGACTAAAACTGGTCTGGTCTAATTGTTTTGGGAAAGATGCCAGTAGAATGTTTAATAAGGTAGATCCTGCAGCGTGTTCTATTATTAGCATAGTGAATCATGATGGTGAATGAGGCCAGTCAGGTAGATCAGTAGATTGTTCTTCAAGAACATTAATACTAACAAGGTTAATCTGACTTGTTGAAGACTATAAGATACCAATGGACCAGTAGCCATGTTTGTGTCTGACAGTGTAACCTCGCAATAGTATTCTAGTATTAGTTACAGTTCTAAAAACAAGCAACGATAATACCAATGATGTACTTTTCATTGTTTCAATGAGGTACAAAAGTGTTTTAATTTCCAGACTGTGTATGAAATCCAGAAATTATTCATGGAACTTCATGTGCATTTTAAATGACTTTAGCATACAGGTAGCGTATGGAACCAAGACTAGTGACTAGTGTCTGGCTAACACTTTTTATTATGCAATTAAGGTAGACATGCACACTATAAATGAACAGGAAAAGAGAAAACCTACAGCACTCGCTTAGTCTTCAGTAAAAGCAAAAATATCTTCAGTTCGATACAAAAAAAAAAAAAAAAAGATAAAAATGGGCCACGTTTCGGACCAGGACGGTCCTGCGTCAAACTCCTGCCAAGTTTGGCAAAGGGCCATGTTGGGCCGAAACATCGCTCGGTTTTTAAATCTTTGTATTTGATGGAATATATTTTTGCTTTTATTGAAAACTAAGCGAGTACAGGCATACCCCGCATTAACGTACGCAATGGGACCGGAGCATGTATGTAAAGCGAAAATGTACTTAAAGTGAAGCTTTACCTTTTCCCCACTTATCGATGCATGTACTGTACGGCAATCGTCATATAAGTGCATAACTGATGTAAATAACGCATTTGTAACAGGCTCTATAGTCTCCCCGCTTGCACACAGCTTCGGTACAGGTAGGGAGCAGGTATTGCTGTTCAGTACGTGCTGACCGGCGCATGTGCGAGCTGCCGTTTGCTTATTGGGCGATATGTACTTACTCGTGAGTGTACTTAAAGTGAGTGTCCTTAAACCGGGGTATGCCTGTACTGAGGATTTTCTATTTTCCTGTAAATGTGTTTCTGGGCTGGGGAGGTGATCCCAGCCTTTCTACGCGCGCCCAGTAAATGTGTTTGTCCGGAATCCACTCCTGGCTTTTCTCGTAGCCTTGCAGGTTGCTGTTGTTCTCACTAATTCCCTCTTTGCAGTCAACAGCAGTTGTGTGGGCTATCACTGCAACCTAGCCTTGTATCAGTCATTGGAGCAGTGCCCTCACACCCTCCTCCGGGGATTGGCATGCTGGTCTTTAAATACTGCATTCTCACAATCCCTCTCTGCCAAGCATAATCCTTCTTGGACGTTCCTGTGTTCTGCCACAAGCCCTTGCTTGTTTTTCCCGTGACTAATCCTGTGGATGTGTTCCAGCATTAGTGCCTGCTTTCCCTGCAACCTGCTGCTTCTACCCTTAGCATAGGCTGCTGTTTGGACCCCGTGGCCTGCTGCTCTTTCTCCCTTCGCAGAGGCCAGCTTAAGCTTCCGCGCTGAAGCACCCCGGAGACCTGCTATGTGCTATCTCCCTGGAGCCTGCAACCTGCTGCTTCTAGCCTTAGCAGAGGTTGCTGTTTGGACCCCTTGGCCTGCTGCTCTTTCTCCCTTTGCAGAGGCCAGCTTGAACTCTTGTGCTGAAGCACTGGTTACCGGTGCTGCCTGGCAGTGTCCCCACCCGGTCTGCCTTCCCTTTCCTAGACCGGCGCCATGGGACGTGGATGCCACTCGTGCACACCCCGTTCCCGACCTGCAGCGGTTACGCTGAATCAGGAGGACCTGCTTGATTACCTGTTGCCGACTCCCTGCTTGGACTAAGATTACCCGGATATCTCCTATCCCGACTCTGGCTCGTCCAACGATTACGCTGTCCTCTCCTATCCTGAACCCGGCCTGTTTGACTATGAACTTCGCACTCCGGACCAGTCTGCGCGGTCTAAGGTCGGTGATTTCATAACCCAGCCTCAGCCACGCGGTCCGGCCCCGGTTTGTGGCGAGCACAACCGTAACAGTTTCTGGGCTGGGGAGGGGATCCCAGCCTTGCTACGCGCGCCCTGTAAATGTGTTTCTGGGCTGGGGAGGGGATCCCAGCCTTGCTACGCGCGCCCTGTAAAGCTAAGTAACTTCGTGATCTTGCATTTCTTGGACTGTGTTGAGTGCCCCAGACATTCTTTTTCTACGTATTATAAATGAAGCTATGGTAAGGGAGCAATAAACCTGGACCTCTAATGGCTCAGAAGTTCAGAAATGCAGAATATCTTTCCCATAATTGCCTCCTTTTGACTGATCATTAAATCACAAACTATTCTGAAATCCACTATTTAGGGTTCCTCCCTTGTGCGTACAGATGTAGCAGATGTGATCCCGTGGCTGCAATGTTCATCTCGCGATTTACATTGCATAATTTTGCAAACTAATTGCGTGATGCAGCGTGTTACCGCACAGTAACAGGTGCAATAATTTCTGTAGCATTAAATGATATGGGTGTAGCTATTTGTAGTAACTTTCTTTGTATCTGGTTGCAGACACTTCCAGGTTCACATTGCAAATCCAGAATAACCAACCTCACACTGAAGAGGCCCAAATGGTTGAAAAAGCTGTCTGTGAGTAGGTTTACAGGCCATGCACTTCTTCAACCCAGGCTGTGCTTTAAAGTTACAAAACGGTGTAATACAGCAGGTACAAGCTTATAGGGGTCCATGTTAAAAGGGACATGAAGCAAAAGGTGACAATGTGTGCTCATTTGCAGTCATTACCTAGAATCCTTGGCTGCAGTGGAAGCATTGTATGCCAAGAGATAATGGGGAAAGGCAGTGCTGCAGACCTGCCTGAGACGTGTGAATGTGCGCACTAGTGGGGTTTTTATTTGCTGTACGGTGGAGGGTTTTGTCACTTTTTCCCTCACCGTAATCACCATAACTATGTCTGGTATGATTTGTACTTTAATAGCACAAATGAGGCAGGACTCCTTTCAAACAGTTCATGTACACATGCACCAATAAATCGCCTACTGCTGGTGGACAGTGACGTTCTTCTACCATGTAATGCTGCGCTGTTTCAGCAAAATGAAATATAATCTTGGACACCTGGATTGTCCTTGCACATTTGTACCTGCAATCTAATAAGTGAACCACAGAAACAAAAACCAATATCCTGGAAAATAAAGTAATAATGAAAAAAAACTTTCTAAAAAAACAAACAAAAAAAAACAATGGTAAAGTTAAATAAACTCCTCATCTCGAATCAATACCGTGGTGATTTACATTGTACCACGTTCTAATCTCGCTTCATCGGCATGTTCTTCTCATGGCTGAAATCAAACAACGGGTGACGTGTTTCCCCTTTGGTAGCTGCACTGATATTGATTCTTATTGTTCTAATGATTCAGCTCATAAAATAAAAATGTCTATACAGCAGCAGCAAGTCCTCGTCTTTAAAGAAGAAATACAATATATTCAGTGTTGCATTACCATAATGACCTTTGGAACTTTTGTTCTTCCCCAAATCATCTAATTTATGATTGTACAGAGAAGGCTTTTTCTTTGTTGCAGTCAAGAACAAACTTGAAAGTGTATAAACCCCCCCTTCATTTAGAGACTACATGACCAAATACTACGGTGAATGCATTTTTATTCTGTGGTGACATTTTTCATTCAAAGTTTGCAGAACAAACTTGTTCTATCGCAGAACACCGATGGATAAATTAGTGCGCCTTGATAACGTTGACAATTTATTTAGTAGAAATGTATTAGGACCTACAGGTATACGAAGAAATAGCTTCAGTTTTGTGTACGAATTCAACACAGAGATAGCTGCTTTCATGCTAAGAAACATTTCTATAATGAGTGGGGACACAAAATGATGTTCGATAATAATAATAATATCTTGCATGATAGTACAACATATTATTCTAGATAATTCTGTGTTTTGGAGATGCAATTATCCCTCTGCTGAAGCAGGGATATCCATAAAAGCTGGCTTGTTGGTGGCCCTTGAGGACTGAGTTTGAGACCCGTGACATACAGCAGGGGTGTGCAAACTGGGGGGAGGGGCAAGATTTTTCAGGGAGGCACAGCGGTTGCTGCGGCCCTGCGCTCTTCCCCCAAGGCATTTAAATTAATTGCTAGGGAATCGCATGAGACCTCTGCAACTTCACTTACCTTGTCTTCGGAAACGCAGCGTCAAATGACGCCGCAGGGTCACATGACATCGCGGTGCCATGGCAACGTGATGTCATGTGACCTCACCCCGCACCGTCATTTGACGCCGAGAGCCGGAGACAAGGTAAGGGAGGGGGGGACGCGCGCAGGTAGGGGAGCGCAGCAGGAAAATGATTGCACACCCCTGACATACAAGTGTTGATTATTTTGTTTGCAGATGCAAGCAGCACGGATGTTCCATTTTAAACGTTAATAAAATGTATTATTTTAACAGTGCGGCAATTACAAATATATGAAATAGAGATGTTTAAAGCTTTTGTGAGAGTTTACAAACCAGGCAAAATTGGCCCATTTTTGTCTGCAAAAATAGTTGCAAAACCTTCAGAGCAGAGTCACAGCGCGGTCAAAACTCCCAAAAGATTTCAATTAATGAAGCAAACTCCCATCCAGAGCCTGAAATCTGGGTTTTACTTGGGAGGAGCGGAGAAAATACTTGGCGAATCACTTGCAATTGGGATTGAGCTGCGATTCACTGACGAAACAGAACGAATGGTGGAAATGTGTGATTTTTGCGAAACTTTGAGCTCGGCGAAGTGGAGTCGGAGTCGTTTAAAAAAAAATAGAAACGTGGAAAAGTATGCAAATGCATTTTGAAAATATTAAACAATTAAATAAATTATTGATATTAACTAATAACAGATCTAAAATAAAAAATACACATAATTCTGTTTTAATTTAAATTGTATCAATCAGGTGTGCGCCACAATGCAATGCTTCAAATGTCAATTCAACTACAGGTCATATATAAGAAGTTACATACAGTAATTAACCTTCATATATACAGTAACACGCATAATTTATTAATGCTTTTTAGCACTGCTTTTTAGCACTGCAATTCTGACCGATAAATGTTTTTCAAAGACCTCGGGCGTTAAAATTGCTTTCCCCCCCCCCCTCTCAATTTTTGGAGAAATCACTTGATTGCAAATGGCGGAGCTGTGGTGGCACTGAAAAGGTTAACAGACAAAATCTGGATGGGCATCTGGGCAGCAAGCTGGGGTACCGGGTTTGATACGTTGATTTGAAAAGGTTTTGTTTTCTTTTGCAACCTAAGTTTTATTGAGTATAGGAAACAAAAACAAAAAACTACTTATAAGAAATTGTAGAGAGGTAAGAACATATATTATTCCACTCGCAATTCCACTCGGAATGGCAGTGCACAGACGGAGCGAGGGTTAATGCTCCTGCTGGTCTATTGAAGCGGGACACAGCATGCTAGCGGGATCAACACCATTGTGTCTACATTAGCTGTGTGGTAAAAAGTGGTGGTACTAATGCAGGACCGGTGTTAGGGTATTCAGCGCCCTAGGCCAACCATCCGCCTCTTCCCAATCATTCTCTCTCCCCGTGCCCCTGCTCTGTCGCCCCTCCCCGTGACATACTCTCTCCCCACTTCCCTCTGTCAATCTCTCCCCCTCACCCCCTGTCAATCTCTCCCCTTCTTCCCCCTGTTAATCTCTCCCCCCACCCAGTCATTCTCTCTCTCCCCCTCCCCTCTTGTCATTCTTTCTCCTCCTAGTCAACACACACTTCCCCCTTCACCAGTCCATGCTGCTGTCTCTTCTGCCTGTTCTCACCCCCAGACTCCTGAGACCTCCTCCTTATTGGCTGTATTACCCACAGCAGCCAATCAGGATGGAGGAAACTGCCCAGCCCCATAGCAACAACCCTGCTCTCTTCCTGCTCGGGGAAATCCCCCACTGGGTTAGCAAACACCGTACTAAGAATAATAGGCGGCAGCCGCCTAGTTGGCCTAGTGGTTTAACCGGCCCTGGACTAATGTGTTATTGCACCTCCTGGAATACACCATCAGGTGAAATTACGCCTGCTGCATCTGTATATTTAGTACATTCTAAGCTTATCAATGCAAGTTCTGTACCATGAACACAGCACTGAACCTGCTCCCTTCCTTTGCTGCCAGAGGGCCATCAATTAATTGCTTCACAATGCCTTGCTAGCTCCTCTGGTAGTGAAGAGTTAAGCAAAGAGGAAGAGAGAATTCATATAAATGTTTTTATAGGTCGCAGTTCTGCATTGTATAAAACAAGTACCGGGGCAACAAGCCATATTACCTTTTTTTTTTAGCATTTTCTGCTAAGTGCTCTTCATGAACTTTGTGAGCATATGAATTATTCTGTAATTTATGTGTTTTTTTTGTCCTTCTTACAAAAATTATTTGACTGTTTGGACACAAGTCCCTAAGAGAGTGCCTCAAGTTTTCTACAGATATTAATGCATATTTATGATTACGTTATGCATTGGACAATGATAGATGACTCTCTCAGGTCCTTTCTCAACCCAGGCACTCCCATTGCATGGACAGTACACAGGCCTTCCTCAACACACGCACAATGCAGGCACTCCCATTACATGTATACAAGGAAAAGAAAATACATATCAGATATTTGGCACACTTAATAAAGTAATTGGAGACCCAGAAGCAGAACTCCTAATGTCCATTCTCAGGTAATGTACATGTATCTTATGTTGGAGACGGTGCATGAGAAGAACTCTAATTTCAAGTTAGACAGAGGGAGGGTACTATTTAGAAAAAAGACTTTACCATCTAGAAAGACCATTCAAATAAAGAATGTTATGTTGGAGAGTAGATGGAGTACACGAAGGATGATGTTTCCAAGTGGGGCAGTACAAGACTGATAATTATAAAGAGGAGACAACTTAGAAATACCATTCAAATCAAGTATGTTATGTTCGAGAGGACACAGAATGCATGAAGGAGGCTGTTTCCATCTGAACAGAAAATGATATATGTACACCTTGATATGATATGATATATGTACACCTTGTGACCTTGAACACTTGCGCTTTGATGCAACAATTCTAAAAATTGACAAAGTGCCAAAAAGATTTGCAGCAAAAGAAAAATATATACTGGGCAGACGCCAACCTGAAATCTGGTAGCCCTATTCACATAAAAACAATGAAACCGTTTTACATACATACATAGATCAAGCCAAGCACTGTTTCAACATGGATGTTGTGTATGTGGCTGGCAAGGAGGGCTGGCTTGTTTGAGCTCCCACAACATTGCCATGATGGCCAATGCCAACCACCTGTCTAACCCTGCTGTATATTATACAACAATGCTTATTATATATATTATATATATTATTGGTCCACTCTACTCAATCATGCAAGTTACAATTACCACAAAGGTAACATCCCACAGGCCTAACCATGTATTCCTCGTGTTATTAGGAGATTCCCTTGGTTATTAGGAGATCTTCTAGCTGCCAACCTGGGTTTTAATCAAGGTCCTCGTCTTGCCATAATAATCTTCACAATATATTAAGAATCATGCTGCTAGTAATTATTAATTAATACTTTTATTAATGGGGCCCAGGGTATTTACACCCTAAGCCCGCCTGTTTTACAAAGCTAGTAGTGGGAGGGGGAGGCCATAGGCTACCAGACCCACCCGCCCCTACCCAACCTGAAGTCAGACTGTTCCCCTCCTTTGCTGACGTGTGGGTGCCAATGTTGAATTGACTTGTGTGAAGGATGGAAGCCGACGAATGTCATCTTTGTGAGGGACTTAGCCCTTATGGGGCGACTTTCCCATTCTACCTCTTCTTAGCATGTCTACCCTTCTATTTTACCCCACCTGAAAAAATGGAGTCAAACATTTGTAGCCCTGTGTGGTTTTGTGCTATGTTTCTACCCTCCTCCTGGCAGTAATTCCTGTGTAAGGGCAGGTTGCCAGGCGTTATCATGGGTTTTCCCCACCTCAAGCTATTGAACTAAGAAGTGAAGGCAGGTCACTTGACTGTGTCCAATCAAGAGACACAGGGGCGGTGCCTGCTGAAACTACTTAGGGCATTGCACTTCCTATTTAGTCAGAGTACAGGGGAGTAGTTAGTTGAAGTGTAGAGACAGGAGGATGAGTAGAGCTGATATAGTTTTAGTTTAGTAGGTGGACCAGATACCTCCTATCCTGCATAGGAGGTAGGGGAAGAGCTAGACCCCCTCTGGGTGTCCCTAGGCCCAGAGTGGCATCAGGGGACATCCTAAAGGAGAACAGCTGGCTGAGCGCAACTGTCTGCAATTGTATGCTGTATCATGTGCTGCTGGGACTTGAATAAAGTGTCCATATTTAAAGACACAGCTGTGTGAGACTGGAATCTCTCATCCCTGGGAGGGAAGTTCTGCTGTAGGGATTCCACCCCATATCCCTGGGGCCTGCAGGAGATGAAGGCGCTGCACCATTGAGAAGAACTAAAGCACAACCCCAGAAACCTGTCCTGTTGTCCCCAATGTCATCACGGGAGACTCAGGCCCTCCTGTTGCCAGCAGGTACGCACCACACTCAGACATGTAACGGGAGAGTTAGTTCCCCTAGAGGACCCTATCTGTGGTTGGGGTGGGGAAAAGGCATTACACAGTTTTAATTGAACACACCTGGCCAAGGGTGGGGAGGCCCTGGGTTACCATGCCCACCCGCCCCTGGCCAGCATCTATATGGATTACAATTACGTCTGTCTTACTCCTATAATTTGCTAGTTCTTTTGCCATGATTGGTAAGAATTCCACCCAGCGTATTTCCCTGTTACCCAGTCATTACATGATCATTCCCACTTGTGATATTCCTACTTGCCAACCTGAAAAGTCTGTCCTGTGCCTGCTCCCGGACCCAGTGAATGAAAGAGTGGTCTACCTGCCAAACTGTGCTCTGGCTATTGTGCTATTGATGTAACGTTATTTCCCCCACCTGATGGGAGATTCTGCCATTAAGCGTGTGTGGTGCATGCTACCTGTTGGTAAGCAGGGGGGATGAGTCATCCGCCGATGTTTGTGGGGACACAGGACAAGCTTCTGAGATAGATACCCGACATAGATCTCAAGTGGTACAGCGCCTCCATCTGCCGTAGGCTCCAGGTTTATGGAGGTGATCTCCTATGGCAGAACACAAGCCCCTCTCCTTTCCCAGAAAGATCACACACCAGGCAAGAGGTATAATAATTGGAACGGTTCCCGGATCTGCACTACGGGTCAGCAGTCCTTGCTCTTTCCTGATCCTCTATCAGGATCAGGGGTAAGGTGCACACTCCCTCTCCTTCAGGGGGAAGAGGAACAGGGAAAACCAGTATTCAGGCAACCTGTGTGTGACCTGCCTCTCAAGTGGGGAGAGGCACTCCCTAAATTTGGGTGGCAATCTCCTTAAGTACAGCCAGGAGGAGGGCAACAGGTCTGACCCAGGATTGGGTGAACTCAGGTCTGGTTCCACCTCCTCCCCTGTCACTCAAGGGCACGGGTGGGAGTGGGGAAAACCCATGATAAGTACTGGCAGGCCTGCTCTTACCAGGGCTTACAGCCAGTGAGGGCAGACTGGTAGTCAAGAACCAGTCCTGGCTACATTGATTATCACGTTTATGAACAGCAAGTCCGAGTCCCTGCTTGCCTTTGCTGTCATCAACTTTACCTGATTTGGGCAGGTTAGACCTTTTGCCAGCGGATCTGGCTCTGACTGCAAGATATCCAACTAACGCGAGACAATGCGGCTGCCATTTTGTTCAGCCTCTCTGGGAAATGCTCCACCTTAAAATGTATGTTGTTTCCAAGAACCCCACGTCCAAACTACACACTAAAACCCCAAACACACACCCTCAAACCTAAATGGGATCAGCTGTGCGGCTGGACCATACTCCACCCTGATGTATACTCTGTCCCACAAAGAGCAGCCACTTTACCTTTTGTTTCAACATTGCCCTTTATTTCCTCTAGACTGTAAGCTCTCACGAGCAGGGCCCTCATTGCCTTCTGTATCTGTGTGCTTGTTTGTCCCTATTTGCTATGGCTTTCATAACTCTGTACCCCCATTGTACCGCACAGCACAATATGTTGGCGTGTTACAAATAAAATAAGAAGAATCACCCCAATAAGATCCATAATTAGGGAAAAATATTATTCATTCCTTAGTGTTCGGTTGTGTCCCAAACAATAGTTGTTTCTTATGAGATTGCTTAGCTCTCGTAAAGCCCTGGGAGATCATTGTTTTTTTGCAGTAAGCCGTTTCCTCAAATCCATCAGTAACATTTTAGGCTTGATTAAGCAAGAGCTCATCTAGACCAAGAATAGCAAGAAAAAAGGAGTATATTGTCAGCACACAGTTGAGTGCTGGCGGTCATGTAATCATGATGCTCAGTGTCCAATTCCACATTCAGGGAAAATGATTAAATAAATGTGTTCTCTCTAGAACAATTCTAGTTCCAAATCATGTAAAACCTAAATTCAGATCTGTGTGGAAGTTGCATAGTAGGGTATTTTAATAAATACGTGCATTGCACTTCAACATCACATTTTGCAGTGGCCCAACAGTTATTTTAAAAGACGTTTCATGTTATCTTCCACTTCTATGCACAAACCCAGCCCAAAGCCTGGAAAATAGCCTGTAACATCAAGTGGCATTTGCTGCACATAAATAGATGTACAAGTTGAATTTATGAGTCATTGTAATTCATTTATTAAACATTAGGTTCTGCTTTTACAACTGGTTTTCATCTAAGATTTTTCATCTCTTTGCCAAGTCATCTTTTCTAACGAACCATAATGCACCTTCATTCAATTTGCAGCTTTCACTGGCCCATCAGTCTCTTGTTCTCTGGAGAATATGAGTCTTTTATGCATGTACAGTACAGTCCAGAATAAGAATGTCCATTAACTATTCCTTCTTTGTCACATAAGATTCAGTTATTCAGGACTGTTCAATAAATAAGTGATGTCATTAAAGTAAGAGAAACACATTAGAATTCTACAGACTGCCGGTGTTAAAATGATCTGTTCAAAGCTGCCACACAATTCTATATCTCAACCTAATATCTCTTGCATCTATTTTTCTACTTGACCTGTCCATCTAACCATATTTTAAGTAAGTGATACTGTGTAAGGTTGCCAGGCGTTCCGTATATACAGGATTGTCCCTTGTTTTTTTTTAGCTCCCTGTCCCATTGTCCCGGAAACTGATGTGGGGATACTGAAATGTCCTGTAATTTTGGAGGAGGCAGACAGCGACAGAAGACAATGGGAGGCGGCAGAAGACAGCGGGCGGTGGGGACTGGCGCCTGCAGCAGAGAGCTTTGGAGGTCGGAGGAGAACAATGGCGGCATCGACAGAAGAGGGGGGCAGGGCGGTCTGACCCGGAAGTCAATTACAGCTTCTGGTTGTCTTCTGCCAGGATGAGCTACACTCCTAGTCCACAGGTAAGTTGAGAAGGAGACCAAGAAATGGACGATGAGGGGGGCTGAAAGATTCATGAAGAGGGGGGCTGAGAGATGGATGAGGAGGGGGGTTGAGAGATGGATGAGGAGGGGGGTTGAGAGATGGATGAGGAGGGGGGCTGAGAGATGATGAGGAGGGGGCTGAAAGATGGAGGGGGGTTGAGAGGTGATGAGGAGGGGGCTGAGAGATGGCGAGGAGAGGAGGACGAGGAGGGGTGCTGAGAGACAGATGAAGAGTAGGGATGAGGGATGTATGATAGGGGGGATGAGAGACGGATGACGAGGAGGGCTGAGAGACAGATGAGATGGAGGGGGGCTGAGAGATGGAGGGGGCTGAGAGATGAAGGGGGGCTGAGAGATGGATGAGGATAGGAACTGAGTTGGATGAGGAGGGGGGCTCAGAGATGGATGAGGAGGAAGGCTCAGAGATGCATGAGGAGGGGGGCTCAAAGATGGATGAGGAGGGGGGAGCTGAGAGGTGGAGGGAGGGAAGAAATGGATGGAGGGGGGAGTGTGTGTAGGGGAGAGAGGGGATTGTGCACCCCTCTTACTTATACTACGGCAAGACAGGGGAGTGACGAAGCTCGCAAGAAGAGAGAGGTTGTTGCTGGTCAGAGTGGTGTTGTGCGTGATTCAGAGGTGGAGCATTCGTGCCTCTGAGAACCGTTACCGCAATTTTGAATGTCAGTCATACCGGATTTCGGTGTCTCAAAAATGCGTCCCACATTATAAAAACTTAAATATGGCAAAGCTATACTAGTGTTACACTGATTAACCAGACATCATTTGTGCATGTGGTGGAAATCCTGACAGTATTAGCATTTAAAATGTGAAGTACAGTGTCAAACATAGTCTTTCAAAAGGTGTACTTAATTTTTGAAATGCAGAATCTCAGCTGCGGAAATCATCTTCAAAAGGAAATGGAATGAATACTGCATTTGCTTTTGTATGGCTCCTCATTTAACATGATTCATAATGAATGCTTAAGTGGTAGCAAGAGAAAAACAATTCCTATCACTAAGGTTTGTACCCTGGGGTCTAGCGAACTTTTATATGGCAATGAAACGTCTTGGAGAAAATGATTAAATGTCAGAATAACATCAAAAGCACAATCAAGGTAATTTGTATACATTTACGGTGTTACTTCATTTAAGCCCCATATGCTGCGAAGCCGCTTCTCCATGTCAGGGCAGCCTCTGATCCCTATTCATTTTAAATGAGCCCAGAGCCTTCCCTGGTATAGGGAAGCAGCTTCACAGCATATTCAATGAGGTTCTATGGCCTGGATTCACTATACGGTCCACAAACTAAAACATTGCCATTACGTTTAATTATAATAATAACGATTTCATATAATAACTTTTCTCCCGATGGGACTCAAAGCGCTTCACCGTTACTATTTCGTGCGCAGTAAGAAGCATTTACATAAAGATTTTTAGACACAGTCCCTGCCCAGGTGAGCTTACAATCTATGTTTTTGGTGCCTGAGGCACAGGGAGATAAAGTGACTTCCCCAAGTTCACAAGCAGCAGAGACCGGGATTTGATTTGCTACTGTTACAATATTCTGCATTTAACAGGCTGTGTGCATCAATTACAAATTATGGCAGCAACTTTCTTTTGCAAAAGGAGGTAACACTGGGAATTGAACCAGGTTCCCCTTCTTCAAACTCCGTGTCAGTCTCACTGAGCAGCTCTTCCTTATTTTTAAATCTTGCCGTTTCATGTAGACATTGAGAATGTATGTGTAATTTACAAATATGATGTTATCGCATAGTAATATCACACTGGGGCAACAGCATCTAAAATCCTACAAATTCCTAATGTGCTACAATCCAGAAAAATGTATCGAGTTTATTACAGGCATACCCCGCATTAAAATACGCAATAGGACCGGAGCATGTATGTAAAGCGAAAATGTACTTAAAGTGAAGCACTACCTTTTCCCCACTTATTGATGCATGTACTGTACTGCAATCATCAAATACGTGCATAACTGATGTAAATAACGCATTTGTAACAGGCTCTATAGTCTCCCCGCTTGCGCACAGCTTCGGTACAGGTAGGGAGCCGGTATTGCTGTTCAGGACGTGCTGACAGGCGCATGCGTGAGCTGGCGTTTGCCTATTGGGTGATATGTACTTACTCGCGAGTGTACTTAAAGTGAGTGTCCTTAAACCGGGGTATGCCTGTATAAACTGCTGTCCTGCATCTGACTGGCCAAAAGCATACATTTTTTATATGCAAAACATTTAACTGCAGCAATCCGAGCAGCACATAATAGGAAAAGAGAGAAAGTTGCCAAACAGCCAAAAACATGCACATGTTGTGGTATTCTTAACAAATAATTACTGGGAAATGTTTCCATACATCACAGATGGCATAATACATCCGACTAGACGTGAGCCTGGGAGATAATGCATTTGAATCACTCTGGAGCAATGATTTGTGCTTTGGAAAGTTTCGTAGTGAGTGGGATTTAAGGTTAATGCTGCAGATGTTTATGCTAAACATGAAATTAAAGTTCCATATTTTAGAATAATCCAGTGCACAAATTATGGGGATTGGTTTGGACTGTATCCTCTAAAGAATGTCATCATGGCATCTGTCGAAAACATTTTTGTTGCAGTTTTGATCTCAGTATTCATATAGTAAGAAAGGAAATACTGTACAGACTTGAAATTTAATCAACTATATTTGAGCAAAACGGACTCCTTGGCTCTCTATGGCGACAATACGTGAATGTTATAGCCAACTAATACATGTCGGATACACCATTATTACATCTGGCATGTCCATGTAAAGATAAACAATTTACTAAGGCAACGGTTCTCAACTCCAGTCCTCAAGACCCCTCAACAGGTCAGGTTCAAAGACTGAGCCACTGATTGAGCCACCTGTGCGGAATCTAGGACTGATTGAGCCACCTGTGCTGAAGCTGGGATATCCGTAATACATTATCTGGGGGCGGGGGTCTTGAGGACAGGAGTTGAGCACCACTGTACTAAGGTACATACAATACAGTATGGCAACAATGTTTGCTTTTGATTGTTCAGAAATAGAGATGTTCTGTCTAGTGATGTACCAGATACGGGAAATTACCCAGTACCCGGCGCTTTTTCAGCTACTCACAAAATACCCGGACCCGGCAGCAGGGGGCTGGGACCGGCACCAGGTCGGAACAGGCGCTAGATAATTTCTGAGTAGCTGAAAATACTTCAACACTTACCTGCAGCCGGTGACGCAAGGTGAGGAAGACCGGTGAGGAAGACTGCAGCGACATCTGGGAGCATCAGCAGATGGCCCTGTTGGCGGTGCCAGCAGGCAGTGTTCAGTCGGCGGGAGCCACAGGAATACAACACACAGCTGATGCCAGTGAGTGCCGGGGAACCATGAGCTCACATGGTTCCTCGACTCCCACCGGCAGCAGCTGTGTACTGTATTCCTGCTGCTCCAACCTCCACCACCAGGATGTCTGCTGCTGCTCCCACGATGTCGCCGCAGTCCTCCTCACCCTCCGCAGCGGTCTTCCTCACCCTGCCATTAAGTGCCGTCCAGGTAACCGGGTACCCAGCCAGGTAAAATGATTCATTTTGCCCGGATACCCGTTACCCGGTTTTCGGAAAATGTAGGACCCGGTACAACACTAGTTCTGTCTTCAGAATTGATTCACCAAAAGTTTTGTGAATTTTGCTTTAATGCTTCATTTATTGCTAAACTTTGCAACATTTTAAATATGTAAAATGCCTCCTAAATAACTAAACTTTTGCTTAAATAAGTAATATTTCTCTTAAATAAGCAACTTTTTTCCAATTTTGCACCTGTATTTTGAACAAATGTAAATTGGATCTGCAAACAATGGATTCTCATAACTTCTGGCCTGTTTAAACTTTCACAAGGGTCTTTGTGCCATAGGACCTTTAGAAAGATTTTTTTTCCCCCGAAACTTGACCATTTCCCCCGAAAAAATAAACGCCCAATTTTGCCTGGTTCATGAACATACTGTAGACGAACATTAAGAAAATAAACCCTGTACCGTGGTTCTCCTTCGTTCTAGCTCACAAGTGCAGAGAGTTTAGCAAGAAGTTATAAATAAAAGGAATAGAGAAACACAAGCACTGAGAATGAAATATTTTAAATTCCAATTATATGTATCAAGAGGAGGGAGAGTCCAATAACCAGCAATCTTATCCCTGTTAGATATTTATTGTCTGCGCACAGTGCAGAATACAAAATACAATAATACTAATATCTGCAACTATGTGATTCATAAATTTACTGGGCAATAAACAATATCATTAAACGTGATTCACAATCTTCCCAATGCGCGTTGGTGGGCGAAGCATTAAGCTCGTGATATGTATGTTCTAAGTCATTACGGGCTGTGTGACAGCCATAAAACCATTTTCCTTTTAATTTTCTGAATGTTTTAGAGGTGACAGGAGAGTAATGACTTATCATCACAATGCGACACTTCATTTTGAGTTGAGCAAAATGTAAAATGGATTAATTATCATTGCTCATCTATTGGTATTGAACTGATAAAACATGATAAAGACTCATTATTGCGATTTGATTTTTTTTAAACAATACCAAGGTTTTCCTATAGTGGAAATTTAGAACGCATCCATTTGTTTGTGCTAAACAAAAAAAAACACTCCATTTTTAATTACTTAGAAATCATTATGAATCATGTTTGTTTTATGTGCCTCATAAATTGCAGCTGTTTTGATAAACCACAATACAGACAGCTGCAGATTTACACAGATAGATCTCTGATTTGTCCCGGAGTAAACATTAAGGGACCTATTCTATATCAGCCAAAGTCAATGGTGAATTTCATCTGAAAAAAGCCTGTTTGGTCGCCTTGGCTTATATAGAATAAACCCCGAAAAAATGGACACTCAAACTATTTATCTAGTTGTGATAAAGGCCCCTAATAATGTATAGCTGTATGAAATCTGTAGATAGCGGCCTATTTACAGTTAACAAAGGATTGCGAATGTGTATTATGCAACAGAAAACAGGTTCAAATTCGGAAACCATAAATTAAATTATTCCATAATGTTTGTCAATGTCTGCAACTTCTGTCATTTAAAAATAATAACATTTACTTACTCATTTCTTTCCAGAGTCAGGAGCAGTCGCACACCTTTAGCTTGTATTAAGAGTTTCAAAATTGATGGATGACTCTGAAAAAGGCATAAAGTAATTTAAGTACATGTACATTTGCAGGTAACAAGATGAACATGTGGAGTGTCTAATAAAAATGATTAAAAAAATGTTATTGACTTATTTATCTTTTTTTAAACTCTAAGATATGAGATTAATAAGTGACGAGGAAGAAGCTGTCCCCAGAGTTTGTCTTGGGATCCAAGCAAAGATGTCCATCAATTCAGTCTGTTCAGTTCATATAGCAATATTACTAGATGTTGCAAAGGTTTCTGATATTGTTGATCACGTAAATCTTGCTAAACAAGATCCAGGTCTCGGGAATAGGGGGAACATGCTTTAAACTGGTTTCACTCCTACCTATAGAGTAGATTCTCGGGCTCTCCAACCCTTTGGATGTCACCTGTGGTGTCCCACAAGGCCCTGTTCTGGGGCCCGTACTCTTTTTCAGTCTTCATTAATGTGCTACTTACAGCTTGTAAAGGAGCTTCAATGCACATGTATGCGGATAACACAATCTTTTATACACACAGCCCTAGCCTCTCTGACTTTGGACACGTACTTCAATCTGATTTTTCAAGACTTGAAAACTGGATTTCCCAAAACAAATTGTTATTCAATACCGATAAAACTATAACAATGGTATTTGGGACTAAGTTGGTTCTGATCTGCAGCTGTATCATTGTTAGCTTTAGAAATGTAGTCTTAGTCCCAAATACCATTGTTACAGTTTTATCGGTATTTAATAACAATTTGTTTTGGGAAATCCAGTTTTCAAGTCTTGAAAAATCAGATTGAAGTACGTGTCCAAAGTCAGAGAGGCTAGGGCTGTGTGTATAAAAGATTGTGTCGTCCACATACATGTGCATTGAAGCTCCCTTACAAGCTGTATGTAGCACATTAATGAAGACTGAAAAAGAGTAGGGGGCCCAGAACAGGGCCTTGCGGGACCCCACAGGTGACATCAAGAGGGTTAAAGTGAGAGCCCGAGGATCTACTCTATAGGTAGGAGTGAAACCAGTTTAAAGCATGTTCGCCCTATTCCAGAGCACTGGATCTTGTTTAGCAAGATAACGTAATCCCTAATATCAAAAGCATTTGCAAAATCTAGGACTATTGCTATATGGACTGAACAGACTGAAATTACTATTCTAGCCCCGTCACTAGTTTCAAATATCTGGGCATATGGTTTGACTCAAAATGTAGGATCCATGCTGCACACCGAAAAATATAATGAATACATACAGTTACCGGTGATCCTGGTTCAGGGAATACCTGTCAATAGTCCAGAGTCTAAGTGAAGGAAGATAACTCGGGGCACTGCAGATATTTAATCTAATTTATTCAGTCAAATATCTGACTGAATAAATTAAGTTAAAAATCCGCAGTGCCCCGAGTTGTCTTCCTTTTACATATGGTTTGACCCATTTAACATTGGGGTTGCATATTGATACAGTAATCTGACATCCAAAACCTATGCGTGTAATTTACAAAAAAAATTCTCCCTTAACTCTCTTATCAGAAAGCGCATCGCGCAACAGATGGTAATGCCAATAATAGACTATGGGGACATAGTATTCTGTACAGCACCTCAAAATCACTTTAGCAAACTAGACACCCGCTACAACTCAATATTACACTTTGTCCTACATTATAATTACAACACACATCACTGTGAAATGCTCCAAGAACTACATTGGCCATCACTGGAGTCTAGAGTTTTTTTTCCTGTCTTGCCTTCAAAGACTTTCTGGGCAAGCTACCCGCCTATCTGAACATGCTCCTCACCCCTACCACAGGCAGCACTTATCATCTGAGATCAGACTCATAAAAACTGTACACAATCCTAAAGTTAAATAAAAAATCCTGTCACTGTGCCTCCTGTCACTGTGCCTCCTGTCACTGTGCACCTCACAACTGGAGCAATCTACCAGAGATGCAAGACTTCATTTGTCTCATATTTTAATTTTGTTTGTAACTTGTCTGTCTGTAACTGCTACATATGCACATACTGTAGCATATGTTAACTCTAAGGCCGTGCTTATAGTGCTGGCAACAGCAATGGTGACGGAGCGCAGTGCCAAAACAAAGATGTAATCCGTCACGTGCACCTATAGTGGGCGTGTTGCAGGGTGCGTGCAACTATACACGCGGGTTTCTTGACAAGGCTTATTTATTTAGCCTTAAAAGATATACAGCACACAAAAACAAAACTAGCTTTTCATTAGCAAACAAGAGAAAAGAAAAATGGCTTTTTCTTCAGCAGACCAAACAAAACAGTTTCTCTTTAGCAGACAGTCTAAAAATAATTCAGCTACCCTTTTCTATGCAGGGGACAGACAGTTCATAATTCATCTACTTTGTTTAACAGACCTTGTAGCAGTAATCTCTTCAGTAGATTACTCCTCTCTCCTCAACAGCCAGCAGCATGTGTCTACAGCCTGGGGTTTTTAAAACACCTTGATTAGGCAGCTGGGATCCAACGAATTGTCCTGAGGTTCCCAGCTGAAGTTAAACTAGTCAGTGCTGCACTGCAGACTAGACATAGGTTTTCCAGGCATATAGCTGGTGGCTTTTATTTACCCTGTCACATTCCTCCCCTGTTAGTGTGTGGCTGGGGCTACACACGGCTGAAGCCCGACCATCCACCCCTTCTCTAGAAAAGAAATCAGCATTTGCGTTCTCTTTTCCCGGCCTGTGCTGAATCTCAAATGAGAAGGGTTGGAGGGCCATATACCACCTAGTCAACCTAGCATTGGAATCCTTCATACTATTTAACCACTTCAGTGGAGCATGCGTCAAACTTGGATACCGCATTGACCTTTCGGAGGTCCACACAAAATCTTACCTTCCCATCGTGTTTAGGGACCATAATTAGTGGACTACACCACTCACTGCATGATTCCTCAATCACTGCTAAGTGTAACATTTCTTGTACCTCCTTCTCTACCAGAGCCCTACGACTTTCAGGCAACCTATAAGGACGGGAACGTACTTTTACCCCAGGTGCCGTCTCGATTGCATGGGAAATTAAGTTAGTTTGTCCTGGTAAGTCAGAAAAAACATCATGGAATTGTGTAAATATTGCTAACAAGTCCCCTTTTTGTTCAGAGGACAACTGTTTACCCATTGGGATTTTAGCGTCACTCACGATGTTCTCCCGTGGAGGCTGACGACCCAAGTCCGTTTCCTCCTCCACCGGGTGGATGAATAGAGACCGCTGCATCTTCCAGGGTTTCAACAAGTTCACATGGTAAATTCGTTTACCCTTCCTGGACCCTGGTTGAGCGATCTCGTAATCCACATCACCCGTACGGCGTAGTACTTCGAATGGGCCCTGCCATTTGGCCAGGAGTTTACTCTCGCAACTGGGTAAAAATAACATCACCTGGTCTCCTGGGTGAAACACTCTCATGCGAGCATTCTGATTGTAATGTCTCTCCTGACTGTCCTGGGCAGATCTAAGATTCTCCCTGGCAAAATGGCCGACCACATCTAGGCGCTTCCTAAGGTCTAGTACATATTGCAGGGTATTCCTAGAAGGGGACCGCTGTTCCTCCCAGGACTCCTTTAGGAGGTCTAGGATACCCCGGGGTTGGCGGCCATAGAGCAATTCAAATGGAGAGAATCCCGTGGAGGCCTGGGGAACTTCCCGCACTGCAAACAGCAGAAAAGGGAGAAGTTCATCCCAGGCTCTCTTCTGTGAATCTACAAATTTCCTCAGCATCCCTTTTAGAGTTCGGTTAAATCTTTCCACCAATCCGTCAGTCTGTGGATGGTAGACCGATGTCCGAACAGACTTGACCTCTAGTAACTTTAAGACATCCTGCATCAGTTTAGCCATGAAATTTGTACCTTGTTCTGTCAACATAACCTGGGGAAGTCCAACCCGTGAGAACAGTTCCAACAACTTGTTGGCTACTTGCTCCGCAGTTGCTGTTCTCAGGGGGAACGCCTCAGGATATCTTGTTGCATAATCAACTATTACAAGGATAAACCTGTGTCCTTTCGCAGAAGGTTCTAGAGGTCCTACCAAGTCTACCCCAATCCTCTCAAAGGGAACTGACACCAAGGGTAGAGGAACCAAAGGGGCTGGTTTTTGTCCTTTTGGACTAGTTAGCTGGCACTCCGGACATGCTGCACATAGCTTAGCAATATCACTATGCATCCCTGGCCAATAGAATCGTGATGAAATACTGTCCAATGTTTTATCCCTGCCCAGGTGACCACCCCAAGGGACAGTATGGGCTAGAGTGAACACAGATTTAACAAACGCCTTGGGAACCAATATCTGTCTGGTGACCTCCCCTGTTTGTGTCTGCCTATTCACCCTATATAGGATATCATTTGATAGCTCAAAATGGGGGAACACTATCACCCCCTGTGCATCTACAATCTGCTCATTAATTTTCACCACTTTGTCATACTGTCTACAAGGACTGGGTCTTCCCTTTGCTTCTGGCGAAAGTCAGGGAGGTACAGGTCTGGTAAATCTCCAGGGCCCATATCCCCCTCCCTCTGGCCATCCCCAGCCATCACTTCTGACCTCTGACTACTAGAATGGTCACCTTGAGACCTAGATTTCTGCAACCAGTCCTGTTTGTCCGAGCGTCTTTGCTTCCGAGTATTTTGAACCCGGTGTCTACTGGGAAAAAGGTCTGCAGAGAAGGGGAACAGTTTGCCAGGGTTCTCCTGAGCCCTAGAAGGCGGCTCCTCGTGAAAGACTGGGGCCATTAGGTCCGAAAAGAAAGGCCAGTCCCGACCAAGCACAACGGGGGCAGGGAGCCAAGGAGCGACTCCTACTTCAAGGTAAGCCTCCTGACCTTTTACCTGTAGCCGGATTTTGGCCATCGGATTGCGTTTTACATCGCCGTGTATACATTCTATGCTCCATGAGGAGTCAAAAGAACACAAGTTAGGCGGTAACAGTTCCTGGAGGACCAGAGTTTTCCCAGAGCCCGAATCTACAAGGGCCTGGACGTTTTTTCCCCCAATCAGGGCTGGAAGTAGCATGGGCTTGTAATTTTCCCCAGTAAAGGCCGAGGCGACGGTTCTGCTGAATGAACAATCCATCTGTGGACAGTCCACATACCGGTGGCCTTGTTCTCCGCAGGCGGAACATGGAGAGGGTTCCCTCACAGGAGAGGGCTATGGATAACGCTCCGCTGGACCGGTTACTGGAGACCAGGCATCTGGTGGGTCCTGTGGGCGACGTCCTCGGACGTTCCTCTCATTTTGCGACGAGCCGACATCCGGATGGAGATGAGGGTCTCGGCGGGGACCAGCATTTGGACTCCGTCTTGCTGGAACGACTGCTCTTTCCGTTGGACTTGGCGGTTGCGTATGGACGGGCCGTAGGCTCCCCATTGATCCGACCTCCCTCTTTGGGCGTCCGCAAGTGCCGGTGGAGTCGGTCCAGGACACTCGCCTGCTGCTCAGCCCCAAGGAAGTTCTCCACGAGTCGGACCGCCAAAGCTAGGGTTTCAGCAGCGTGGCGTTTTACCCACAAGCGTGCGGAAGGGGGTATTATTTGTAGAAATTGTTCCAAAACCACCTGCTCAAGAATTGCCTCCTTAGTGCACTCCTCGGGTTGTATCCAGCACGTACACAAGTCCAATAATCGCTGAGCGAGGACCCGGGGTCTCATCTTAGCGGTGTACTTCATGTTCCGGAACTGCTGCCGGTAGGTCTCTGGGGTCAGACCTAAGCGATCTAGTATGGCGGCTTTTACTTGTCGGTAGTCCATTGCCTGATCTGCTGAGAGGCCCTGATATGAGGCCTGAGCTTCTCCTATGAGGTGCGGGGCCAAAGCAGTTGCCCAGCGATCTGTAGCCCAGCCCTGAGCTTCCGCAACTCTTTCAAATGTCAGTAAAAAAACCTCTTGATCCTCGTTCGGAGCCATTTTTCTCAGAGTATCGGGGGTCTGCTTGCAAGTTCTGGACTGGCAGACCCCTGGAATTGGGTCAGCAGCTTGGCCATTCGCTCCTCCTGTGCTGCCTGCTATTGGGTTAGGAGCTGGGTTTGCTGCTGCAATAGTCTTTCATCTCTCTCTGCTTGTAGCCGGGCCTGTTCCTGCATTAACTGTCCCTGCTGCTTGGTCTGCTCGCACAAAAACTCTTACAAAAATTCTTCAATTTGTTTCATTCTTGTGTGTATGTGTGTGGCCCTTTGACTGCAGGGGCCTTTCAAAATCAATCTCACTTCTTGACACCATATGTTGCAGGGTACATGCAACTACACACGCGGGTTTCTTGACAAGGCTTATTTATTTAGCCTTAAAAGATATACAGCACTACAAAAACAAAACTAGGTTTTCATCAGCAAACAAGAGAAAAGAAAATGGCTTTTTCTTCAGCAAACAAGAGAAAAGAAAAAAGGCTTTTTCTTCAGCAGACCAAACAAAACAGTTTCTCTTTAGCAGACAGTCTAAAAATAATGCAGCTACCCTTTTCTATGCAGGGGACAGACAGTTCATAATTCATCTACTTTGTTTAACAGACCTTGTAGCAGTAATCTTTTCAGTAGCTTACTCCTCTCTCCTCAACAGCCAGCAGCATGTGTCTACAGCCTGGGGTTTTTAACACACCTTGATTAGGCAGCTGGGATCCAACTAATTGTCCTGAGGTTCCCAGCTGAAGTTAACCTAGTCAGTGCTGCATTACAGACTAGACATAGGTTTTCCAGGCATATAGCTGGTGGCTTTTATTTACCCTGTCACAGGGCACGACTGCGATGGTGCGACACAGCGTCCAAAATCAGTGGAATCAATGGATTATCAATGGATTTTGATATTTACCGCGATGGCCATACCACGTGACTGCAATAAGCCAATCACATAGCCTCTACATGACATCACCATCCCTTGCAGCCAGCGACATTGCAAAAACTCAATTACAACTTTTGCGACGGCGATGGGTCACTGTTCGGGTCGCCATCAATGTAGCCTGCACTATAAGCTCAGCCTATCTGTCCATGAAATGACTGTAAACATAATGTATAACTTTGGTTCATTTAATGTAACCATGTATTGTCATAACTCCGTGCCCAGAACATACTTGATAATAAGAGGTAACTCTCAATGTATTACTTCCTGGTAAAACATTTGCATACAAAAATAAATATTAGGAGAGGGGGGGAGAGAGAGGGGGGAGACAGGGGAGGAGAGAGAGGGGGGGAGAGAGAGGGGAGAGAGAGAGGGGGAGGAGGGCTCAGATGGCCACAGAGAGGGGTGTGAGCGGACACCTCCCCCCATTCAACAACCATGCCAAAGACTGAGCCACTGATTGAGCCATCTGTGCTGAAGCAGGGATATCCTGAAAACCTGACGTGTTGGTAGATCTTGAGGATTGGAGTTGGCCGTCCCTAAGTTATTCTCACACCCTTTTTTTTATTAAGTGCATGTCAAGTCAGTGTTACGGTACATTTTCCAACATTTGACAATTAAAGGAGCAGTTCCCCTCTGTGTATATAAAGCAGGGGTATATTTCAGCTCTGGAGAACGCCTTGTTCCTGAGATACGTCCTATTGTAGGGGCTGCCAGAACTTCCTGGAGATTTGAATCCCCCAACATCCCTGGATGATGTCATGGCTATCTATTGGCCCACATGACTAAAAAGATTTAAACTGCCATTTTGTTTCCTTTGGTGGGGACAGTACCGGCAACACTTTCCCCGGTAAGTATCTCGGGAACCAAGCTGTCCCCAGGGCTGAAAGGAATGTGGTTCAACTCCGGATGCTCCCTGCTTCCTATACATGTAAAAAAAAAGAGGGAGATATGAGTAGGGGGAGGGAGGAAGGCGATGTGTAGGGGGAGGGAAGGGGGTATGAGTAGGGCGAGGGAAGGGGGTATGAGTAGGGGGAGGGAGGAAGGCAATGTGTAGGGGGAGGGAAAAAGGGGATATGCGTAAGGGAATGGATGGGGATATGCTTAGGGGGAGGGATGGAAGGGGGATTGAAGGGGGTATGAGTAGGGGGAGGGAAGGGGGTATGAGTAGGGGGAGGAAAGGGATATGAGTAGCGTATTGGAGGGAAGGGGATATGAGTAGGGGGAGGGGTGGAAGGGGATATAAGTTGGGGGATGAAGGGAAGGGGATACAAGTAGGGGAGGGAGGGAAGGGGATATAAGTAGGGGGAGGGAGGGAAGGAGATATGAGTAGGGGGAGGATTATATGAGTAGGGGGAGGAAAGGGGATATGAGTAGGGGGAGGGATGGAAGGGGATATAAGTTGGGGAGGAAGGGAAGGGGATACAAGTAGGGGGAGGGAGGGAAGGGGATATGAGTAGGGGGAGGGAAGGGAATATGATATGGGGTAACTGCCCCTTTAAAGTGTAACTCCCCTGTGTGATGAGCTCACACATACTCACACTGCCCTCCTCTCCAATGTGCTATTGACATGTGACTGTGATAGACATGAGATGCAGCCAATAATAGTGGCTGTGGAAGATGAGGGACTATGAGGAAGAGGAGCCTTTAAAAAGGGGAACAGCAATGGTGAATTAGATCTGCACGGACTTGAGTGCTATCAGGTTCGGTCGAGGTCTGCAGAGAGTGCACGTGGCAACTGAAGCAGAGAGTTGCAGTTCCAGACGTGGATGAGAGATCAAGTGCCACTGGAGGGGACCCTCGAAGGCTATAAAAGCACAATAGTATCAAAGCACCTTTTCAAATGTAGCCCTGTTTCCTAGTGAACACAGACCGCTACCATATGCTGTATAACCTGTAGGCTCACGGCCTAAGCCTCCGCCCCGGAGAGCCTGGGGCACACGTAATAATAGATAACACTTCGTACTTGGTGCAGCGCCTCCACCTGCGACGGCTCCCACCAGAGGGGGAGTGGTTCCTCGCAGGACACTTGTATATCAATACACACACACAGCATATAAACAACCGAATGACTTTGTCTGTATAGGCTTATATATATCAACAGGTGTCCCTCCCTAGAGGAGACACTATCTACTGCATCTCACAGGACGCTTCTCCCCCCGTCACCGGGTGATCCCACCCCGTGTCCAGTACCCCAACACAATATGTTCCCCACCCTCAAGTGAGATAAATATATGTGTGACTGCGCAGCCACTATGTCCCGTATGAATATATGGTATAGTTGGTGCACTCGGTGATGGTTACCTGTTGGGCACTCCAGTACCCGGGCCTGCAAAGGATCTTCACAAAGGGTCAGATGCAATATGGCTCCAGCAATAGGCATCCGGGGCGATCTCACCCAGATGAACTGCAGAAACCGTAGCAGGGTCTGAGCCCAGACCTCCTGCTAGATGAACACTATCTCTTTACTGGATCACAGAACGGCACAATAAGGGAACCGGAACCTGTCTAAGGCCAATCCCTATCTCTGCTCCACTCTACGGGTACTCAGGGCCTAACTGGGTCGGTGTATAAGGCATAGGTAGGGGCTGAGTGCCTCCCTACACCTGGAGCTCCGTCTCCTTCCTCCTCCCGCTAGCTCTGAACAATGTGCGCACCCCTTCGCCCTTATCTTCCTTCCTCCCACTATTCCAACCACCCGATTGGTTCCCTGGCGTCACCTGGTCTCGCGGTGGCTGCTGGGACTCGTAGTTCCCTATGCTCCACCCTATAGGAACTATTCCTCCTTCGCGAGCTTTGGAAACTATGCCCGCGCATGCGCGACCTCTGCCCCTCACCAGCTCCACAACCTTCTGTGCCTGCGCCAACACTCAACATGGCGGCGCCCTTATATCGCGGAACCTCCGATATACCGGAGCGTTCCCTGCCCTGCTGCAACCCTCCCATCTGACAACAACTGCGGGAGAGGGGAGCCCGGCTACACAAAGAACAGGCCTGCAACAGGTTAAGTACAACACGAGCTCCCACAGTGTGCCGGCACCATCACACGCCAACATACCCAGCATTGGGTAACAACTACACCCCTGACACCCGCGCAGCGCTATTGGTGGTTGTGTATTAACCTATATACTGTGTGTAGTGATCCTCATCTGAGGATCACGAGGTACCAGAGCCAGGGATAAGTAAAATAGTTCTGGGTCTGTATTCTTTCTGCCGTCTGACCAGTAAGTTATTAAACATGATCTACAGTCGTAAGTCAGAGCTAAGAGTAGAAGGGTTACAAAAGCAAACAAATATATTTTATAGTGTTTAATGGGGGTTTTCATTGGGAAAATATCATCGCTGGTTGGCTAATTTATGGCAAAATTCCCCTTTGCGATTCTAGCGATTTTTATATAATTTCAAAATGATATGTGCAGCAGCACCAAGATGAATATATGATATGTATTTACAGAACACAGACGTTTATATTCAGTATGAGAGGTAATTCACCTCTCCCCATTTCTCCTGAAAACGTGAGCAAAGGTAGAGCTAATTAGAATTATAAGTTCTATGATTATTATGACGATTATTATTGTGCAGGAAGCTTTCTATACATTTCTCTGTCTGACTATCAGCAATGTACGGTAGTGGCAGAAATACATTTTAGCTTTGCCAACATGTAGACGATAAGTATTCCCAGCACATCAGTGTTTAGTGTTCTCAAAAAAAAACAAAATACTGTAGCACTAGTCTACACCAGGAGAGCCACATCACAAAGGATTTTCTTTAGCAGGGAAAATCTTCCTAGCAGAACCACCTCTTCCTGCACTCACTGTTCCCGGAATCTTGCTGAGAACAAGTCCATACTGCCTCTGGCTTCTCCCCAGATAGTGGCTGTCTACAGCAGCACAGAAAATATATCAATCATTTTTTATTACATACAAACGGTCAGGAAGCTGGTAAAGTGGTCACTTCTCATTTAAAAAGCCTCTGTACTCTTAATCAAGTAATGTAGCACCTGTTTCTACCAAAAACAAATAGTCTGTAGTTTAATTAGACATCACATTGCTATACTTGGTAACTAACATTTTGTATTCGTTAAATGAATTGCTCACGTGTGGCAAATGGAATGTTGCATCCAATTTTCATTTACAGATGTGTAATTTACTTTCCTTGCTATAGAAATCTCTGTGTAGCTACATAAGGGGAAGTAAGAGAGAACTAATAATTCAATGGGGCCTAGTCACATAGCTCCGAAGTTGTCAATGTCAAACCATGCGGTTTGGCATGTTCAGAAGTCGCAGAATGAAATGTGAGAGAAAGCACTATTCGCTATTGCAAATAGAATGGTTTAACCCGTGTCTATAAAAGACAAACTGCCCAGATTCTACTTGCTTTTGATGGATTGACCAGAGGTGGTGCTAACTCATTCCCGAGTCTGACATATAGGTTTTTGCTGAGATGTGGGTTTTGCGCTCGCTCAGCAAAACCTGCTTTTCAGGCTGTGGGTAGCACTCGCCATACCAATCTTGCCACCGTTGAGATGATGAGAAAATAAAATTGAGTTTTTAGAAGCGGTTTGCATAACGGAGCTACAAAAATTGCAGTTGTCGTAAAAAATGCGAGTTTGAGCCTTTTTTGACAAACCGATCGGATTGAAACTGCGTCTAAAAAAGTATTTTCCGCCCAGATTGGACATGTGAGAAGGGCCTACAGAATAGAAGCGTGCAAATCCGATCAGAAAAGTCTATTTAGACACGGATTGGCACACTTCGGAGCTAAGCGAATAAGCCCTAATGTGTACGTGCCAAGTAATAAACAGTGTATGCATATTTCTCTATGCACTCCATATATTTCTTTAGCCCCCAATACACAAATATATACATGTTGAACAGGCTTAGTATAAAGCGCTTTAACCAAAATACAATTCTAAGAGAGATAAGAGGACTCCATTAAGTTAAACAATTTGTTAACAGGCCCATTTTATGAATACAAAATGTTCCAAAAATTATTTATGGTATGACAAGTTCCCTTCCCTCTTGGCAAGTTGGACATCTGAACTGATTTGTAGTGAAGCTTATACCATTTTTAAATATTCACTGCCGGTAGGCACCGTTTCTAATCAAGGACTTTGTTCTGCCCTCGTGTAAGTATCTGCAGTTCACTGTCTGGAAATATTCACTCTCTTTTCCCTTCAATTGCTTCCCAAACTGACAGGCAGCCAAAGCCAGAACTTCAATTTGAAGTTTGTTTCCATGTGAAAGATCTGTTCTGGGGGAAATCCCAATGCAATAGTGGCCCATTTTAGAATGATAACTAAACTACATTTAATAACAAGAACATAACATAATTTGATGGAAATTAAGTTAATTAAAATAATCACACACTATATAATAACAAAGAAGTTAACCAAAGAACATTTAATTGTATTACAAGACTAAATGAAAAGAGTGCATGTGACATTGTTTATCAATGGTATGCCACAACATATAACTTTGAATAGTGGAATACAGGATGAGGTCAACCACCCTTTCCTTCTCCATCCATCTATTGGCCTTTGTGGCACTGTCTTCTCTTGGTTCTCTTCCTATCTACCTGACCGCTCCTTTAGTGTTTCCTTTGCTTGCACCTCCTCTGCTCCCCTTCCACTGCGTGCACTTTTAATATCCCTACTGGACTATGCCCATCTTAGTCGGTCTCTACCCCTCCAGTCCATCCTAGATGCTGCTGAAAAGCTCATCTACCTCACCAACCATTCTATGTATGCTGCTTCACTACACAAATCCATACACTGGCTCCTCATTTCAAGGTTTTGGTTCTTACCTACAAAAGCTCCCCATGACACAGCCCCTCTCTACATTTCATATCTAATCCCCAAGAACCCCCCTACACTTTGTCTCTGCTCGACTCCGAACCTACAGCTCTCCTTTAATACTTCCTCTCATTCCCGCCTCCAAGAATTCTCCAGGTCTGTTCCTCTACTGTGGAACTTCCCACCCCCACATCCACACCCTCAGACTCTTCCCCACCATTCACACTTTCAAAACTTCCCTCAAAACCTACCTTTTAAAAAAACCTACCCCTCTTGGCAGGTCTACTGTCGCTACCATGCTGAATGGCCTTACATAGGCACTTATCCGTGTGTCATCACGCCCCCATTCCTTTTAGAGTGTATGCCTTTGGGAGAGGGACCACACCAATTATTGTTTCAATATGTTTTTAGTTGTCCTTTCCCCCACCTTCGTATAGTGCTTTTCTCCCAATAGGCCTCAAAGCACTTCACAATTACAGTATAGTGCGCGGTAAGCAGCATTGTACATAGGATTTTTACAGACGCAGTAAAGACATTACTAACAAAGGTCAGTATGGCATTGTAAATAGTGCAGAAGAAACGAAAATAGTATTGGCTAAAATCCACCTGCTTCCTAAAGTCATCAAATCATGCTATTATATCAAACGTATGATTTAGAACTACCATATAATACAGCATGAAGTCGTAAACGATATTTTTGTGAAGCACAGTTTTCCAGTTCAAAACTCCACTTTATGATGGATTACTGTATATGTTGTGTGTTTTGGTGGTATACGGTACATTGGTTTATTTGATTTGTTGCCCTTTCTACTCCGTTTCCTTTTTAGCTGCCATCACAATAATAATAATAACTATTTATATAGCGCTTTTCTCCCAATGGGACTCAAAACGCTTCATACAGTAGTTACAAAAAGGGAAAAATAAGAAAATATGTAAGGTTATAAAAGAAACCAAACATAAGGAAAGATGTTGCAGGATGGGACAGTACTATGCTATTAAATGCAAGACAGGTTGCGGTTCATTAATTAGATGACTGGGTAAACAGGTAGGTCTTCAGCCTGTTTTTATAGATTTCCAGAGAGGCGCCTCTCGAACTGTATGAAGCAGACTGTTCCAAAGAGTGGGAGCAGTGTGGCTAAAAGCTTAAGGCCCAAAGGACGTCGAGGAGATTCTGGGAACTGTTAGGAGTCCTTCATCTGCAGATCAAAGTGAGCGAATTGGAGTGTAGGGAACTAGAAGCTCTTTCAGATAGCCGGCACCCTGGTCATGTAGTGCTTTGAATGTCAACAAGCCAATCTTGTCTACAGGACCCAATGATTGTTTCTGGCTCACATCTCAACAAACCACAGTAGTTACATCCTGAATTGTTGAGAATTCTCTCAGTATAAAATATGTTTGGAAAGATAACATATCAAAATATGTTCATATTGACCATTGGAAAGTTCTATGCTAAATGACCATTTTTTCTAGCTTTATTTTTTGCTTACCTAAATTGTCAAACTGGAGGTACAGTAACTAAGAAACTACTGATCATTTGCACTGTTCAATATCGATTGTTATAGCTTTGATTTGACAAACTTGAATAATGATGGGCTATCAAGTGATTTTTTTTACAATAGGTAACATTCTCAATGACAATTACCAGTGACAAGGATTCTTAACTAATGTTCCAGCAAATGATTCTTTTTTTAGACTTGTCTCATTGTTTCCGTTGCTGCCTTCATCTTATACACCACTCGCTCTTTATTCTATTTCTCAAAATATCTGCCAACTGCCGTACAATTCAACTTTATCCTCTGTAAACATCCCCATGTAAGACTCTGCTCAGATAAAATCTGCTTTGCCAATTTGCTATTGAATCCAGTAATAACTGATTTGATTTTAATCACAGATGGGCTTTTGAATTTGTGTTCCCTTTCTACAGAATATAATGGGAGGAAGGCCAAAAGTGAAGAGTCAGCATCTAATTTCCCCTCTTTTAACGCACAATATATCTTTGATGATCTCTAAAGATGACAAATGAGTTACTAAAAATGATACACACTATTAAAAATTAATAGATGAACATAATAAAGAATTAGAACTAAGGGAGCAAATTGGCTAATTGTAAGCACTTTCTGATGGTCATCAATATCCGAACAGTGTTAAAATATAACATTATTTTATGTCAAACTAATGATGTAGATTACAGGGAGTACCACAAGTATGGTATTATCCATGGACAAGCCACCAAACCTGTGTTGCAAACATGGAGGAAATGCACGGAGCTTATCATGATATATTGGGCAATTACTGTATGCTGCCTAATTTAGCATGTGTATCCTGCTGCTGAATAAATGTTTGCATATGGTATAAATGTCCTATACAAACGAACAATTATTGTACAAAGCTTATACTGTAATACTTAATAAGGCAGAGCCATGCTATCATTATATAGGATATGTTGAAGTCCAAACATGTCACGGATATGATGCTAACCATTGAGATTTATTATAAAACAAAAAATGCATTTTCTTACTACAGTAGGTATTAACTGAGAGTAAATGTAGCTCACTGGTAATAAAGAGTTAAAGCAGCAATTCCCCGATCTAACACCCTTTTTATAGGATTGGAACCAATGCCTCATCCAGAGTTAAACAATGTTATTTTCAGCTCCGGGGCTCGCCTAGTTCATGGGATACTTAACGGGGAAGTTACCGGTATTACTTCCTGATTTTTAAAGGGGATTTAAATGTGCGTCAGAAATATCCCCGAAACATTTGAACCGGGTGAGTTATAACCCTATCTGACGAACCTGTTTACCCAAATAGACTCATTGCTTCTACCAAGTTATCTACATATGGACAGAGCACACCGAGCCTTGGGTCCAAAATTCGCGGATCCTAGGAGATGCAGGATGCCATAGTTAAATTGCACTATTAAATCACCAAGTAGAAAATAACGAGAGGCTGTAGGATCCACAAATTTGTGTATTTGGAAGGTTCCAAGATCCAGATCTTCCAAGACTTGTCTAGATCAACAATCTGAAGAAGAAGAGGCAGTCACAGCTTTTCTTAGAATTAACGAGTTCCACTACAGATGGACCTTCCCATTCCGTTTAGTCATCAACAAAGATGGTTATCTCTTATCTGTTTCTGTTGTGGCTCCAGGTAATTCCATCTGGACCCTGCTAGAGTTCAGAGAATCCATCTCTGTAGTTCCATGTTATGGACAGGTAATCCCTGCTTCAGCGCAGTCTTGCATCCTTAATTATTCTTTCTGGGATTAAGACCCAGTCAGTCGCAGCAGACTCTGCGACCACTGTCCAGCAGGTCTAGGGGACTGTGTCAGCCTCTTCTTAGCTGGGAAGCTCTCTCTCCTCCCTTCTCTGGGGAAAAGCAGTCTCTCTGAGGAAGCCATTTCCTGATTTAACTCCCTATGCAATCAAGAGTCCAGCCTGCTCAATTAGTTGCAGCTGTAGCAAGCTTCTACAGAGGACTTTAACCTCCTGCATGCTGGAACATCCAGTAGCTGCTCTATTCCAAGACCTAGAGACAGTGAATGTATCAATATATAGAGAGAGATAGAGAAATAGAGAGATAGAGAGAGAGATCAATCCCCCATGTCCTCCTCTTCCATGTCACCCAATCCCTCCCCCATGTAAACCCAGTACCTCCACATCCAATGTCTTTATTCCCTTTATGTCCCTCTCTAAACCCCATATTACTCTTCCTCTCCATATCACCCGCTCCCCCTCCAATGCATCCAATTTCCCCCATGTTACTCTCTCTCCACCAATTTACTCTACTAGAGATCTGTGAACCTTTCGCCCAGGTGAATTTGTTCATGTTCAACCACACAAAAAACTGTGACCTTGAGTGAGTTTGCAAGCGACTCACCAAGCTTTAGTTCAAAGTGCATTGCAATGTCACTTAATATGCTCATTTGATAAATTCTCTAACATCTCTAGACTCACTTAATGCCGAGACTATAAATAGGACACACATACCATGTTTCGCTTAGTGTTGATTTTGCTAAAAGCTTGTGAAATTGGAAAATCTTAGACTAATGTGTCCACATTATTAGCCCTTTGAGGCTTGGTGAAATGTGAAGTGAAATAGATAACAAAACGCTAGACATTTTGGGACAGCACAGTGGAAAGTTTTACTATCTGCTTTACCTCCTCATATCTTCACTCCCCCACCATGTTCTACTGCAAGTGTTCTCAACTGCAGTCCTCAAGCACCCCCAACAGGACAGGTTTTCAGGATATCCTCAGTGAATGTCACAGGAAATATGTGGCCCTTTTGAGGGCTCAGGGGCCACATGAGCATCTCATGTTGCCCACCACTGATTTATAAAAAAAAAAAAAAAACAACAAAGGGGAAAAAATATCACTGATCTTTTAAAAATGACATTTGTTCCACAAGGGTGTTACTATGCTATGTGAGTAAAAACACACACACACACACACACGATTTCTGTTTATGGACTATATCCAACAATAAGGCATTTTTGAAAAAGAACCCATTGTGATTTGTTGACATTAATATGTTATAATGGTGATGGGAAGTTTTTTTTTTTTTTTTTACATGATTTTACCTGTAAACATACGGTATAAGTATTACTGTTAAAGTAAATGCATGCTACAAAGTAGAGAAACAATGATTCCCCCAAAAATTTAATAGGTAAAGAGCCACTCTATGGGGCTTATTCGAGCGGCTCCAAAGTCGTCATTGCCAAACCGCATCATGTTCAGAAGTGTGATAAAAAGTTCCTATTCTCTATTGCAAATGGCATCTCCTAAACCGCTTTATAAAAAGTGACAAACCGCATAGTTTGTGGGAAAGAGCAATAAGTGGCGCTCAACACCGGTGAATAATCAAATGTGCAACTAATTAAAAGTTACATGGAGAGATTAAATGAATAAACTGATGAGTGAATAACAAACAATCAGTGTATAATAATAATAATAATAATAATAATAGCATGTTCTTGTATAGCGCTGCTAGTTTTGCGTAGCGCTTTACAGAGACATTTTGCAGGCACAGGTTCCTGCCCCACGGAGCTTACAATCTACGTTTTTGGTGCCTAAGGCACAGGGAGATAAAGTGACTTGCCCAAGGTCACAAGGAGCCAACACCGGGAATTGAGCCAGGCTCCCCCTGCTTCAAACTCTGTGCCAGTCAGTGTCTTTACTCACTGAGCCGCGCCTCCCAATAATTATAGTGATAATACACTTGTCAAACAGAATGTGTATAGCAAGATGCCTACAGCACATGTGATAGGGCATGCTTGGAAGGTGTTTTCTATTTTGAACTCTGCATAAAATATATCTGCAACGCTCTGATCTGGTGGGCAAGAGGGCTAATTTATGCATGAACCTACTATTTGAAAGATCATATTGCTATAGGTTTGAAACTAAACTACCTACCTGCTGTCAAAGACTAACTCTATACATATAGACATTACCATCTTTACATGCAGTAATAGGGTTGGTAATCAAGTGTATCCTGTCTTTTATAAGTATACAGGCTATATACAGTACTATCTACAGTCATACTTGGTATACTAATATATCACCTCCAAGTTGTGCATTGTATGTTGTACTTACCCTAACTACATACATTTACCTAATTGGGATATACTTACCAATTATTGGTTACCCAATAGGTAGGATATCCTGGGTCGCCTTATTTGGGGATTTTTAAATCATTACTGTATATATATTTCACTTGCGTCGTGGTTATCATAATATTAATAAAACTTTATTATTTTTGTGTAATTTGAAGCTACTCTTTATTAGTAATTCCCTTGAAGAATTATTAGGACTATTGACATTCCGTGACTGATCAAGTCACAACATATATTTCTCTTGCTATACTTTGAGTGCAATTCTAGTGGGACCTAGCATAGGCATCTTACTATACACTTTGTTTGATAGGTTGTAGTTATCCTTATGCACCAGAATAGATGTACATGTACTATTTTTGACTGCTGAGGAAGCAATAGCGAAATGCGTAGAGATAAATATACATTTTTTCTAAGTACCAACTGCACTATCCTGGTCTATCTTCATTCCCTGGGTCCTGTTGAACCGAGTGTCCATCCACCCACGTTTGCCACAGTTTTGGATATGCCAAAATATTTCTTACGTTTGCGAGTATAATCATTGGAGGTTCCCTTTACATCTGAGCCCAAATTGTTCTACAGTACTGTTCTATGTCTACTCTCTTCTCTCCTTTGGTGATACACAAGAAAATCAGGGGAACGGGGGATGTAACACCCTTTCCTTATCCCTATGGGAAATAGCGGTAATTACGGTACTGGTACCACCTGTTATAGACTTACAGAAGATCCCGCGTAGCAGGATGACTCCTCATAGGAACACGTATACATTTATAGTATACCCCAATAACACAATCACAACAGGGTTACAATAACTTTTTACTGTGGTCCCACAATAGGCCCAGTCATCACATAGACCAATAATATAGAGATAACAATACAAACAATCCTGGGGTAGCTAACCTCAATAATACTGAGGGTGCTTGGGCACCTATAACCCGGTGTCTGGCAAACAAACCTCGCCCAATATATGTCTGAGGGCAGCGCTACCCTCCCCCTTGCGGTTTTGCACGTAGTCCTTAACCAGGGAATACTTCCAGATGGACGATGATCAGCGGCAGGGTCCCGCGCTGTGGAGTCTAACAACAGCCCCTCACACCTCACGTCCGGCTGCTGCACGTTGACACTGCCCACCGGAGAAACTCCTCTCCTTGTTCTGGTCCTGCTCCACTGCTACCGCTCACTAACAGGAGATCCCTAACTGTATGGCCGGACCTACACACTCCACTAAGATGAAGGGATTGCCTGGGGCCTAGGGGTAGTATTTCTGCCTAGTCCAGGAGCTTGACAAACCAATGGGATTGGTGGACCTGGAGGGAAACTGCTTCTAAATAAGCCTTTTAGACACGGATTGCACATGTTAGGAGGGCTTACAGAATAGCAAAGCACGCCAATCCGATCGGAAAGGGCTCTTTAGAAGCCATTTGTCACACACTTTGGAGCTACAAGAATAGGCCCCTATATCTTTTCCGTGAAGATAAACTTATGACAGTCAAAAATGCAACCTGCCACAGTTATAACGTGGCTTTTTTGTTTAGTTTACTCAAAAAAATCCATCTACTTCCACAATTCTTTGTTTGACCCATTTCCTGACAGACAGTTAGGACGCACTAAGGTTGTATTCACTAAACTCCAATGCTGGTAATCGCACATCAAGCTTAGGCCTCGGCTATATTGGAAGCACGCGCACCTTGGCGCAGCGCACTCGCCTGCAGCAGGCGAGATTTTCTGTCCTGCAGGTTGAGGCAACAGGAAGGCGTGTCGGGGGCATGTCGGAGGGTGCGGCCGTGACGTCACAGAGCTGATTCACCCTCATTGGGCGAACTGCTCATGTAACCCGGCCGTCACGCGGGGAATTCAAACGTGCTTGTCGCGTGAAGCCCCGGTCTCCCCATCACGCTTGTGCACGTGAGCTAGACAAATAGATTGGCGTCCCAGTGTTTGTTTTCGGCGCGAGCAATGTCGCTCGCGCCGTCTCCTGCATTATGGACGCAATCTTAACCTTCCATTTAAATCAAGGGCAGTTAACACTGGATTTGGGTGAGAAAACTGAAACTTGATGAATCTTCCCCAGAATGCGCAGTACAAAACTTAATGTAGCTTTTCTGCTACATTTACATGTGACTGGTTTCAACACTTATTTGCTGAGACCTAAACATGTGAAGTACTGTATACTGCCTATTTAACTTTTTACTTTGCTCCTGTGTACAATACCTTGAATTTACCAGTGTGAACCCTTAATCTTCATTGTTAAGCCAAGAGGCTTGAGCTGTTACACAGCTGATCACTTATTTGTGCTATATACAAAGTCCTAGCCAATTTTTATGTTATCAGCAGTTTTGAGCAGTGTGCCAGCTATTTCTGCATCAAAGATCATTTTTGTAATTCTCGTAAAGCCTAATAGCGCTCAGACTTTCATAAATCATAGGCAAGAGCTCATATTTTTTTCATGCTTTACGGGGCACTATTATGTCAGGGAAACAGCAATGTCCTTCTGTCCCCTATTGGGTATTTCTTATTAGACAAGCATCCCCAGGTCATTATATCTTTGACAAAAAGGGCTGCTGCTTCAGTTGACTATTTTATGTGTGTGTTTGAAGGATCTAAACATTCAGTCTGTTAAAATAAGCCCTTTGGGTCAGCGACACTGCAGTGTTCACATCACATGCGATAATACTTTAAACATTTTCTTTTTAAATAGACGGCAAAGGGGAATAATGTTGATGTCAATCAGCTTGTGGCATTGTTGGAAAGCTACCAAACTGCGGCCAATCACTTTTTTACGCCGGTATCACTGTTTTTTTTTATGTGCTTAACAAGGCTTGTTCCTAAATATCTGAAGGTGTTGCATGGGGCTGGCGGCACTTTGTGCCCAAAAATAAGGGAAACAAATATCTGATTCAGATTATTTGGGGGGGAGGGGAATGAAAGAAAAATAGGTTGGGTTGCTGCTTTAATTTTGAAAGACGCCTTTATTCAATAGCAATGCACGAATACAGTAAACTGTGCAGTTATTAGAATCTTGTACAGTGGTATGGGATTGCACTGCTTTATATATTGATTTGTTTTTTAATATCCAGAACTGATATTTACTGTATATTTTATTCTAGGACTGATGATATTAACCTTTAAGGGAAGCCTGTACGCTTATTAAACTCTAAAGCCAGGGAAAACCAAGAAAATCAGCCTGATGAGGTTTAAATTTGATTAAAGCTGTGAGAAATGCATACAGGTGTATACGCCAACAAACCCCTTTAGACCCATAATGATTTTAATCACTTTTGCAGTTGATTTGGACTCTCAGCCTCACAGACTCTTGGCTCACATCCAATATTACACTGGCAATCGGCCAATAAAGGCCCTGGAAGGATTACAAGAAGTAAAAATCTACAAAATAAATAGCAAATGGACATATAGACATAGTCCATATTTTGATTTCCACCAACGCTGCTTGTCGTTTCATAGCCAACAGATATAGTATGCTGAAATGTCATGCTCATTGTAATTCTTTGCAAATGACGTGTACGTTTTGGGCATGTGTCCATTCTGTGCCAAAAGGAATACTTGTGAAGCACAAGGGGACATCCTGGGGACTTCCAATGTACATATTATAGGGCACAAAAAGCAACATGTAAGATCCATAGACTTACAGTAAATGATGCCATGATACAGAATATATAGACCAGGGCTAGCCAACTACAGCCCTCAAGGGCTACCAACAGGTCAGGTTTCCAGGATTTCCCTGCTTCAGGACAGGTATTCTGAAGCAAGGAGAGCCAGAAACCCTGACCTGTTGGTGGCCATTGCGGACTGGAGTTGGCCAGCCCAGCTTTAAACAGTGTATAGCCACAAATGCCCCACGTAAAACAACTAAAATCATTGTTGATGCCTTTTATACATATGACATCTCAAAACCCTTTGTTATACTATAAGCAGCTGTAAGTACAAGAGCATAAACTGCTAGGTGAAACAGCAATTCAACTAAAGTCAGATTAACTGGCTGAAAATCTTAACGTGTGTCTATTACATCTGTGACTGTTGGAACAAGCTTGCTGAAAGTCTGCCTTATTTTGTGTGGTGCTGACATGTAGGTATGAGTCTAAGGCCTCGATCAAACAGGCGTCCGCGAGCCTCTGTCTGCTGGGCGATGTGTGAACATCCCCAGCAGACAAAATGACGAGATTGGGGGCGTAACTTATGTAGCAGGGTCCCCCCTGGCCCTCCTCACCTGCGCAGAGTAGCGGGTACCCCCGCATCATGTCAGGCAGTTGCAGGGGCGATCGCGGCTCCCGGTGGCATCAGTGACAGGGCGCCGCCATCTTGTGCGCGTTTGCGCATGTGCGATGCACATTTGCAGTCGCGGCGGGCCATTACACCTAGCGCAGGAAAGTGTAGGGAGTCAGGAAGGACCCCTAGAAGTCGCGCATGCGCAGTTAGGGCGATGCGGCAGCCATTACAGGTTTGCACAGGCTCCATGGAGAGTAGCGGCGGCCATTATAGTGCGCACACGCGGCCCCAATGTTAAAGAGGGCCATAAAGGACTACAATTCCCAGCAGCCTCTGGGGACTGCACTTTCACCTTGGTCACAGGCAGCCAGACAGCCAATAGAGCTTGCAACTTCTCCTGCTGGAGAAGGATACATTGTTGTGTGCAGAATCAGGAAGCAGACTGTGAAGTACATGAGTTAGGCCTCCTCCACTGAGCCCCTACAGCCGCAATTAGAGCGGCTTTAGTAGGGGCTCGCCTACCCTTCCGCGCGCTTGCGGAAGCGTAGGTCGTAGCAGATTTTTAAGTTTCAGCGCTCGCCGGAGCGCAGGGCCGGTCACGTGAGCGGTTCGCCCAATGAGGGCGAACCAGCTCCGTGACGTCACTGGCCCGCCCCCGACACGCCCCCTGACGGCGCGCTGTCTAAGGCCAGGGAAAGCACCCGCTTTCCCTGAGCCTCAGCACGCCAGCGGGGAGCTTGGCCGAGGCCTTAGTCAGGCTAAGGAGACAGTGGGGGAAGGAAGGGGGGCAGAGAGCTGCGAGCTTCTGCCCTATGCCAGAAATCCCCAGGCTAGAGCTGAGGCCCTGACTCCCCACTACTGAGGATGGGTGTTCATAGGGACAGGCCCTTAGGTAAAGTCCCTGTGCCCCTTCAGCTGTGCAGTTCATTACAGCAGGGAGAGACCCTGTGCAGTTCCTTAGAGCAGGGAGAGAACCTGTGCAGTTCCTTAAAGCAGGGAGAGACCCTGTGTAGTTCCTTAGAGCAGGGAGAGACCCTGTGTAGTTCCTTAGAGTAGGGAGAGACCCTGTGTAGTTCCTTAGAGCAGGGAGAGACCCTGTGTAGTTCCTTAGAGCAGGGAGAGACCCTGTGTAGTTCCTTAGAGCAGGGAGAGACCCTGTGCAGTTCCTTAGAGCAGGGAGAGACCCTGTGTAGTTCCTTAGTGCAGGGACCCAGTGAAAGGGTTTGCTGCATGTTCCTGTAAGCTGTGTTGCTGATCCAGATACTGTCCTTATGGTGGGACCCCATCCCACGCGGAGATACAGATCAGAGCTGGACCAAGCGGCGCCGGTAGACCCTTTGCGAAGACACCCAGGTGTAGAGACACCTGGGCAGGTATTTACAACCTTCCACACGTGCACCAACTTTAACTTGCTCCTCACATGTGACAGGCCTGTTCACACACTTGGGTGGGCTTGGACTCTTTGGACACTGGGTTGGGAAGGGGTGTAAAGGTATAGACCAGTTAGGGGCAAGGTTATAGCTGCCAGCTAGTGGCAGAGGGTAACACGGCTGTGTTGCTATAAAGTATGATGTGATGTTATTGTTTTGCCCATATAGTAAACCTGTGTTATATATACCTTGGTGTATGTATGTGGTTCATATATGTGGGTCCTGTGTAGGGGACATTCTACACTCCTAGAATCCTGCACAGGTGGAGGCGCTGTAATTAGAAGATCGTTCCAGAGGATTCACCCCAGGCTCTCACTAGCGGAGGCTCAGACCTCCTGTGAGCCTAACAGGTACTGAACCACACCTGGCAACATATAGGTTCCCCCTCATATACACTCTATATGAGATTGGTGGGGAAATACCCGTTACACTTTAAAAAAAAAAAAAAAAGTGTATTTGCGATTGGCTGGCAAAGTGCACGTGACGCAGCTGCCACTTGAAATTTCAACTTCATCCTCGCAATGGGATTGGCTGACAGCCCTTCCTCTCTCCTTGGGGAGCAGAGGCAGACTCCTCTAACTTTGATGCTCCTCCTTGGAAAACTCTGGAAGGGGCGGGCTCATGGACTGTACCAATCAGTGATAGGCTACACACAGGCCATGAGTCACCACCTTCCTTCACTTTCTAGGATAGCAGAAGGGGGGTCTCTGGCCCATAGGTTAACCTGCTACTGCCTGGAAATTAACAGGACTTACATAGCAGATATACTATGTGGGGAAAGAAAGGTATTATGGGACATACCCTGTTATACTTTAGGTAGGATATTATTCAAATGTGAATGTCTTCTAATGTTGAATAGAATATTCAATACCAAAATGAAACTCCTCATGACAGGGGTTCTCAACATTCAGTCCTCAAGACCCTTTGACTGCCTCTGATTGACCCACCTTTGCTGAAGCAGGGTATCCTAAAATCCTGACCTGTTGTGAGGTCTTGAGGACTGGAGTTGAGCACCTCTGTCTTATGAGTTTACTATTTGTTATGTTTAGTAAACAATATCGTCAAAAGTTTAACTAATAGTATACAATGTGTGACAATATTTGTGTTTTAAAAATGTCTATTAAGCAATCTAATCTGTTTATTTGCTTGTTGCCTAAACCAGTGTCCATAAAAAGATGTACAATTTGCTGATATAGGGTTGAGTCATGTTCCACTGTTCACCCTAAAACTGTAAGCAAATCTGAGAAACTAATTATTGGTATAAATCATATCACCGCTACTCAGACAGATGTACTGTACTCTGATGCATCATACTTGCAAACTGGAATGGGTAAGCATGAGCTGAAGGAACCTACATGTATAAAGAGGCATATGTTTCCAATTAAACTATATACAAATAAAGAAAAATATGTTGAAAGAAACCAACAAGGCAGTCTGTGCCTTTTTGTGAAGGTATAAAACATACAGTTTCTTTTGCAAAACACTGACTCCATCACAAATATGTAGAAGTTAAAAGGCAGCGGAAAAAAAGAAAACACAAGAGCGCACCAAAATAAGAGAAATGAAGTGTATTACAAACAATAAACAATAGTAACCACTTACATGAATACAAACTTTAATAATCCCCGGTCTCGATCGTAACTTCTTTGGTAGGGCATCAAATAGGGTATGCAGGGGCAGTATCAATCCTCAGAGGCCAGTCCCGCGCGCTGGTGCTGTCTCTGTAGCGCTGTAACGTCGTCAGACCTCCACGAGTGTCAGCGTGGTGGATTGCGTAGCGCGCATGCGCAGGAAATGAAGCCCCCTGTAGCTGTCCTTGAGATGCCTGTCCGTTTCAGTTTTGCGATCGTGATCGGAATAAAAACCACTTGTGTGTATACTGGCTATATGTAGAATAAAAGCCAGTAACACCATTCGCGAATGGTGTTGCTGGCTTTTATTCTACATATAGCCAGTATACACACAAGTGGTTTTTATTCTGATCACGATCGCAAAACTGAAATGGACAGGCATCTGAGGATTGATACTGCCCCTTCATTTCTCTTATTTTGTATTTATTTTGGTGCGCTCGTGTTTTCTTTTTTTCTTGGAACTTGGCATCGCCGTCGGAGTTCTCCATTGGGATCCATCTTGGAGGTGGGGAAAGAGACCTTGAACAACAGGAGCAGCAAAAGATCAGAGAGGAACTATCATTCCACATCCTTAAAGAGCAAGAGCGCGGACTGGACACTTTTTTAAAAGGCAGCGGATTTGATTCATATGTAACAGTGTTTCCTCCACCGGTGGGAGAATTGTCCATTACTACGGTGTATGGTGCATATACCTGCTGGTAATAGGAGGGCTGAGTCGTCCGCTGATGGTAGTGGGGACAGAGGACCAGGCTTCTGGGGTTCATACCCCACATATCTCCTTAGAAGTGCAGCGCCTAAATCTGCCGTAGGCTTCAGGAGCTGAAGGTGATCTCCCACGGTAGAACTTATTACTTCTCCCCCCCAGTAAGGTCACACACCAGGCAGGAGGTATATAACAACAGGAACGGTTTATTCACTCTGTACAGCACAGTTACACGGCAGGCTTCGGCCCGATGCATTACTCTCAGCTCTCACTTTATGATGATCCCTGGACCGCCACTAAAGGCCATGGGCACCCGCAGCCTCCTAGCACTTCCCCACCTCCCTAGTGGAGGCAGAGGTATGGTCCACACTCACTCTTCCCCGCAGGGAAGAGCACATGGGAAGGCCCTAATCTCAGGCTCCCAGTTGTGTGACCTGCCTTCCTCAGAGGGAAGGAACAACACACAACTTTAGGGCGGTCCTGCCCTTAAGTACAGCCAGGAGGCGGGCATCCCGTTGTCACAGCTACAACAGGATGTACCACCCCCTGCTGTCACTCAAGTGCAGTACCAACTACTGGCAACCTTATTGTACCAGGGTTTACTGCCAGCCCAAGGGCAGAATAGGATCTATCAGGTGACCTGGCTACACATAAGAAAATAATGCATGCTGAAGTGCAGGATATCTGATAACCACTGCAGTTCTTTTGACAACAGTTCAAGTAGGATTGTGTCACAAAAAAATAAAAAGAATTACTACGCTATATTACCTTGCAAAAGTTATTTCACTATGAATTAAAGTAGATGAGTTACATATGAGAGCCGTCTTAATCTTATTTTTAAGATTAATGTTTATGTTTTGGTGTTGGATGTGGTTTTGGTTCTTAAACTGTTAATTGTTTTGTTTTTTCCAAAACTCAATTTGTTTGTGTCACGGGAGACAAGGGATCAATATCACCAGACAGAAACATGAGAGTTTATAAAATTAATTTATTGGAAAAGTATATCCACAACAGTACAAATACTCAGACAATACACATGCTTACCTGGGGAAACTGGGGATATCCTGCAGGCCTAATTGCAGGGACCTTCTTGCATAGGTTTCCCCTGTTCTGCTTCCTGCACACTGCCTACAGGGCCTACTTGTCAGGCCTGAGACCAGCACTGGAGCTCTGTATATGCAGCTGGCAATCACCAACAGAACTGGAGCTAGCTAGGGGTCTCCCTCCTTACCTTTTTATTGACTTAAAACATAGTATTGCAACATTCAGGACCAAGTGCTGCCTACGTGCCCTATGCCCTGAATGGTGGGTAGAACTGCAACATGTAAACCAGGCCTGCACAACTAGTAAAGTGAGAAGGGCCGAACTGCTCCAAGGAAAATAAAATTGGGCCGCATGGGTAAAATCATCATCATCATCATCATCATCTTTCCTCCAGCACCCCTCACTATCAACCTTTCCGATACTCCCCATCTATCTCTCATACCCCCATCTCTCCCCCTCACCTACACACATAATACTCCCCCTCCACATCAAACACACAATACCCCCCTGCACAGCACACACATCACACCCCCCTTGCACCTAGCATCGCTCTCCCACCTTGCACCTCACATCGCTCTCCCCCCTTGCACCTCACATCGTTCTCCCCCCTTGCACCTCACATCGTTCTCCCCCCTTGCACCTCACATCGCTCTCCCCCCTTGCACCTCACATCGCTCTCCCCCCTTGCAGCTCACATCGCTCTCCCCCCTTGCACCTCACATCGCTCTCCCCCTTGCACCTCACATCGCTCTCCCCCCTTGCACCTCACATCGCTCTCCCCCCTTGCACCTCACATCGCTCTCCCCCCTGCACCTCACATCGCTCTCCCCCCTTGCACCTCACATCGCTCTCCCCCCTTGCACCTCACATCGCTCTCCCCCCTTGCACCTCACATCGCTCTCCCCCCTTGCACCTCACATCGCTCTCCCCCCTTGCACCTCACATCGCTCACCCCCCATACACCTCAAATCACCCCCATACACCTCAAATCATCCCCCTTGCACCTCAAATCACCCCCCTTGCACCTTAAATCACCCCCCTTGCACCTCAAATCACCCCCCTTGCACCTCAAATCACCCCCCCTGCACCTCCAATCGCCCCCCTTCACTTCCCATCACTCACCCCCCTTGCACCTCAAATCACCCCCCATGCACCTTAAATCACCCCCCATGCACCTCAAATCACCACACCCCTTGCAACTCCAATGACCCCCCCTTGCACCTCCAATGACCCCCCCCCGCACCTCCAATCGCCCCCCTGCACTTACCATCACCCATCACCCTTCCCCCTGCACCTCACATCACCCATCACCCTTTCCCCCCTGTACCTCACATCACCCACAGGGCCAACAGAAATCATGGGGCCCGGGACAAATTAAAGGAGCAGCCCCCCCCCCCCCAAACCCCAAACCCATAGCGCACCGACCACGAAAAAATATCTTTTAGCGCGCAACTTTTACTTAACTGTTTTCTTATTGTGATACAGAAAAAAACATTACAATGCAACCTGTTTATTTTTTATGTTTTCAACAAAAGACAGGTGCCTGCCTGCCTGGGTGGGTGAGTGGGTGGGTGAATGACCGTGATTGGGTGGGTGAATGACAGTTGGGTGAATGATAGTGGGTGGGTGGGTGAATGGCGGTGGGTGGGTGAATGGCGGTGGGTGGGTGGGAGACAGTGATTGGGTGACTGGGTGACAGTGACTGGGTGACAGTGTGACAGTGACTGGGTGACAGTGTGACAGTGACTGGGTGGGTGGGTGGGTGACAGTGACTTAGCTTGACCGGGTGGGTGCAGCTTGCCGCCGGACGCTTTCCCCTCCTGGCCCCAATATTCCTGCGGCAGCTGCCCGGGACGGGATGTGGGCTTGGGGGCGCGGGCTCGGGGGGGGGGGGGGGCACGGGAGGTGAGCCCGTGGGGGGGGCCACGGGAGGTGAGCTCGAGGGGACACGGGAAGCTGGCCGCGGAGGGAAGCAGGCCGCAGGCGGAGCTGGCTGTTACTTCCCCCTCCGTCCCACGTTGGGAGCAGGGGGGCGGGGGGGAGCGGCCGCAGAGGAACTGGTTGTTACTTCCCCCTCCGTCCCACGTTGCGAGCGGGGGGGGGGGGGGGGGAGGGAGCAGGGGGGGAGAGGGCCCTGCGCATGCGCGCCGGGACCGCGGGGAATCGCCGCCATTTTTTAAAACTTATTTTTTAAATTATTTATTTAATTAACTGGCGCCCGGCCAGAGTCATCGCGGGCTGCACAGAGAGGCCAGGCGGGCTGCACAGAGAGGCCAGGCGGGCCGCACAGAGAGGCCAGGCGCTCCGCACAGAGAGGCCAGGCGCGCCGCACAGAGAGGCCAGGCGGGCCGCACAAAGAGGCCAGGCGGGCCGCACAGAGAGGGCCAGGCGGGCCGCACAGAGAGGCCAGGCGGGCTGCACAGAGAGGCCAGGCGGGCCGCACAGAGAGGCCAGGCGGGCTGCATGCGGTCCGTGGCCCGCATGTTGTGCAGGCCTGATTGTAAACAATAAGGTGAAACACTTAGGCGCTCCTACACATACAAATAATGATGTGACGTATTCAAGTGACAATATTAATAAATCGGGAATATTTTATTAATAAGTGACTTTATATAATAAATTGAGTGATAAGTGCACGGTGAAAATAACTATAATTGCTACTCCGTGCTCAAATTCACTGGTAGGGGACTGTCCCCCAAGGTCCCTGCGGATTCAAGATTGCTTCAAAAATCCAGGGGGAGCACGGGAGAAATGCAAAATGACAAAAAAGAAGAAGAACAAACAACTAAGTGCAGATATTTTTCTAAAGTGACTAGATATTTGTATCTTGGCTCCTGTGTAATTCCTACTCACAATGTAGTGATATAATTAGGGCATCTAACAAACATCACAGTCTTGGAAATATCAGGAATTTGGTACTGTACCTCAGTAAAAAGAGAGAACAGGGACCATTGTACAAATCGAATGACAATATTTTATGGATTAAAACAGGTAAGAAATGCACTTGCATTGTGGGCATAATATAAAAGCGTGTCACACTATTGGTGTATAAAATGCTTGGCGTCACGATAATCTCACCACCACCGCTCCGTCGTGGGTTGCTGAAACTGGCGCTGGGTCTGTCGTTCACCTCAGGGTCGCCGGCATCTCTATAGATTAGACATCTTCTCTGTGCCTCTCCCACTTGCCTTGCTGGTATCTGGCTGTACCGGCGTCTCCCTGGGTCGCAACACGTCACTTCCGGTACGGGCAATGGCACATCCGGTCACGGACTTCTGGCTGGATAACACGTCTTACTGTTGCTACGAGTGTCTGAGAGCATCTCCCCTTGGATCAGGTCAAGGGGGTGGGAAGTCCGGGAAGTTATTTAATGGGTGAGGGTAGAAGTCTTACTTCTCCCTGCTGATCTCCCACAGAGAAGTTGCTGATCCAGGACTGAAGAGAAGGCCCAAGCATGGCAACAAGTGAAAGAAGCAGGACGACTATTTCAGAGGGACCCCCCAGAGAGGAAGTGCAAGGTCCGCAGGTCCATGTGGCGACTGCAAAGCCTGGATGCAGGAGCTGCAAGAGGTGGCCTGGTGGCACAGTCTGGAGTGGCTGCTCGCCAGATTCCTGGGTGTGGAGCAGGATGGTTCAGCCAGGGACTTCGTCCAGCAGTGTGGAGGTGAGACCACGGGTGTGAATGAGGAAGGGGCGGACATAAGCTCCAGTTTCGGCATCACAGGCTTAGGTGGGGGCTTCAGGGGTGTCCAGTCCCACCACAACCAGTGGATCAAGGGGAGGCAGCAGCAGGAGAAGAGGAAGTCTGGACTCAAGTTCCAGTGGCAGCGCAGGTCCAGCACGTGACATCGGAGGGGACAGATTCAGAGATGAGCCACGCTGTGCTGCTGCTAGGGAGTCAATGCCGAGTACCGAGAAATGCCTGGCACCGGAGACAGCGGTTCTTCCGCCCGCCCATGAGGCTCAGCACATTGGGGGAAGGAGAGAAGACACCAAGGAGTTGCACGAGATACTGTAGCAGAGCCGTACAGAAAAGGGCCAGGCCAGCCTCAAAACAGCAGGCGGCTATTTGCTGTTTTCTGGAAGCTGGTGCCAGAAGTGGACATGGGGGGAAACCCCTGCCTGTGGAACCTTTGGTGGGCAGCAGTGGAGAAGTAATGAAATTGGTGAAGGCATCATGTCAGCATATGTAAGGGCATGGGAAGAGTAACAGATTTTGGTTCAGAAGCAGTTAGAGAAAGGGGGAGTGAGTGTAAAGGAAGAAGGGAGCAACTGGAACCTGTTGATGGGTTTGATCATTAAGGAGGAATATCTATGAGAATAGTAGCGGTGATGTTGGATGTCTGCTTTTCTTGTAATCAAGCAAGGTTGTTTAGTCTGGCCTTTAATTTGGCTCTTTTTTTGAAGCTCTGCATGTTAGTGAGCTAGTGTGTGCATCCAATAAAGGTATGGGAGTGTTGAGTGTTTACATTTTTGGATTAGGCAATCTAAAACTGACCAGACGGGAACAGGGAAATGGATCTCCATGCGAAGGTTTCTGGATAGTGTGATTTGCCTAGAGCAACAGATGGGTATTACCGGCAGTGAGGGCCTCATGGTTCATGGTACGTGGCCCTTTTTAATTCATGAGGATGTTTCCCATTGTCCACTTCCAGCAGTTTGTGAGGGTTTTGCAGCGATGCTTGAAGAAAGTGAGTTTGGGTGATTTAAATATTTGATCTCACTCATTTAGAATTGGGACAGCATGAGTCTGCCAGGTTGCTTTTAGGGGAGGAAGATATTTAGAAGTTTGGCAGGTGGTCTTTGGGTAATTTTAAGGGATATATAAGACTATGTGTGGATTGTAGATTGATATGTTTGTTTGTCCAGGTTCCCCACCTCTTAGGGTCTGGATATCTGGGGACTCGTACATCCATTGGGCAGTAAAAAAAGCAGTGAGGAGGCCTAATGGTAAGCAGTTGGGGAAAATGGGAAATCTGGTTATGTTGTCATGGGTTGGGTTAAGAGGAAGGAGATGGGGCCAGTTATTACCAGAAATGCTGTGCAGGGGAAGGGCAAGGTCTCCTCCAAATATTCTGCAGTTGTATTTAGGTGTGTGGAGGCTTCAGAAGTTACAAGGCTGTAGAGCGGTCCAGGAGAAAGGTCAACCAGGAAATGGAGGCATTTGTGGTGGACTTGGCAATAGCCGTTAGGCATGAGGATCTGGAGGGTGATCTGGGAAAGTTATTTAGGGATGATGCGTTTAACCTTTCGGATATCGGTTATCAGCTTCAGGTTTTCGAAATCCACTGCCCCATGGCACTTACATATGTCGGCTGCCTCCTTTCTGCTGCCTTCCTCCTCCTTCCGGTTCACAGCGTCAAATGACGCCGTGGACATCACACGGCATCTCGTTGCCATGGTAATGCGGTCATGACGTAATTTGATGCCGCAAAGTCATGGCAACGAGATGCCATGTGACACCACATTGGTAACGCCCGCAGCGTCATTTGACCCTCCAAATCGAAAGGAGGAGGGTGGCAGAAAGGAGACATGAAGTGGCGCCCGGCATATGTATATGGGGGTGGACATTTTTGCCACGCCCACATTTTGCTGCCCTGGGCCCGGGCCTAATGGGAAATCTGTCTCTGTCGGTAATAATATTCTGATCCCGGCATAGCAGAATGTACTGGAGAAAACGCTGAGGCTGGTGACAGCGCACAAGGCCACTTTAAGTTATGATAAATGACTGTGCTAGTGGTGAGAGTAGTGTGGCCTGGGGGGTGGGACTTGGTCAGTATTGACTCCTTAAAGTGAGGTGTGTTTGATCTCTTCATTGGGATTGATGGGGAAGGTGGTGTCGTATCTTGATCGTGTCCTCTGTATGTGTATTTATGTGCCGTGTGGCTTGGGCGGCTAGTGGCGATGAGATTACCCTTTAACTCTTGTGTGCGTTTTGACAGAGCAAGCTGGCTGGGTTAACTGGGTTCTTGTAATGTATGCTGACATTAATACGTTGTTGTTGTTTTAATAAATCTGACTGGTTTATATTCCTAAGAAGTGTGGTTATTGGGAACTGTGGTATTGGACCAGTTCGAGGAATGGTTAAGTCACGCAAGATTTTGGTTGGTTCTGATTTTACACACCCAGTTTTGCCCATCTCTAGCAGAAAGTATGCTGATATTTAGTACTTAAGACTACAACTCATTGGCAAAAGTCTTAAAGAAAGTTATTTCTGAGTTACAGAACAGACAAAGTAATACAATTAAGCATAATTCAAGAGCCGTTTTTTATTACATTCATTTATTTTTTGCAGGGCTTTTTCAGTTTTGTAGGTAAAATGCCTTAGTAAAGACAGAGGCATGAGAGAAATGTATCTGCAAACAAAGGAATGGTAATAGCACAGCATACTCTGATATATACAGTAATTATAGTGAAACAAATGTTTTTTTAATCTTTCCACTTTAAAAATCACAAGGACAGATCATAAGACATCACTGTAGACCTATGACTTTGGATAAATGCTTAGCTCTTTTTTGGTCACAGAAATACTTAGTCCCCCCCAATAAACTGTTATTAAAATAACACACAGCCAGGTTCATTTGCTATTCCTTAAAAGATAATAAGCTGTATCTCATTCAATAAAATACATTTACATTAGAGAAAACCATTTTAAGGGAACTTTTTTTCCTTCAAAAAAGAAAATATCACACTCTCCCACCTGTTCAATGGATGGTACTGCACAGTTAACAATGCAGGAACTTCAATTCACTGGAATTCCATCAAGCATTTACTGTGCATTAACTTCTGTGCTCCTCCCTATATGAATAGGGACATTTGTATCAAACATTTCAGAATCAAGTAAGACGTGGGAGGTTAGTAGCGAGTTGGGTTATACAGCAGTTCTGGTTTTTCTAATAGAATCTCCTTCCGACACGAGAATTCCAGTGAAAGTAAATACCTGCTGAAGTCAGATGTTATGCCCTTCCCCATTATTAGATTACGACCAGAAATCTACTAACGTGCTTCCATAAAATGAATCAAAGGGTGCTTGTAATTTGAAACTAAAGTTCTGTTGAATGTGCCCAGATATGTATATATCATTTTTTTTTTACTTAGTAACGCAATGTGTTATATAAGAAGATAATTGTGTTTTTCCTTCTTCTCGGAAACACTAGAAAGTTTTAATTACAGAGTAGTCGGATATATAATAGAATAATAGCTCCTGGATTCTGCCTAATGAACTCCCTGCCTGTCACATCTCATCTTGTTTTATCTTTTCCTCTCCTCCCACCCTTCTGGCCCATTCTTTTGTCTCTGACATTCGCGGCATAGTTAAAACTGTCAGGTGTAAAAATACTCCAGAATCCATTTCTGCAGTTTCCAAGTATTCAAGCTCCTCTGACTTATTTAAATGTCTTTTTAATAACGTCTTCATCTTGCTCTCTGGAAATACGGTATAAAGCATGTTAACTTCGATGTCAAAATCCTACACAAGCAGGAGACAGTGTATTTCAGTGCATTTAACTATTCCACTGCCAATTGTAACTTATTCAATCCCTACTCTGCTTTTCATCTTTCTAAAAATAAAAAGCACAGCACTACAGAACATTGTTAGCACATTTAATTTACCAAAACTAAAACTATAGTGACAATGACAATAATGCTTTGTGGCTAATTAAAGCAGCAGTCCAAGCTTCCGTTTTAAAAAATACAATTAAAACATTTTTCGTTTTAATATGTGCATCAATACAATACAATCCACACAATGAGTAATTAGCTCAGTTGCTGATCGATCCAGTCTCTTGTGATCGATCGGCGAAGATTCGGTTCAGGGGTTTACTAAATGGCTGTCAGTGCAGCAGAAAAGGACCAAAGATGCAAAGTTCTGTGGGGAAGATCATGTGACCAGACAGTTACTAGATATAATTGACGCACTGCTAGAGAGAGGGCAGGGCTCAAAAAGGGGTGTGCAGAGCCTGTTTCAGAAGAGAAAGGGGATGTGATTTTGTATATGGTTGCTATAGAAACAAAAAATGCTTATTATGACCAGCATGCATTAGGCACGTTCTATAGCGCCGTGCGCGGATTTTTAGTTGGCTGACGTCAGTCAGCCTTTCTATACAAGGGCTGCGTGCGCACAGGAGGGAGAGGGGAGCCGACAGACAGCGGCGAAGATGAGGAAATTCATCTTTTCGCGCCGCTGCCTGCGCTCAAATGTATGTATGTGTGTGTATGTATGTATGCGGGGATGTGTGTATGCATGTATGTGTGTGTAATGGGTATTCCCCCACCCAATCGCATATGGTATGTGTGTGCAGGGAACTTAGTCTTACCAGGTGTGGTGCTTTACCTGTTAGGCTTTACCTGAGGGCTGAGCTTCCGCCACGGGGAACCTGGGGCAAGTATAATATGAGTAACCTCGTACTCGGTGCAGCGCCTCCACCTGCGATGGCTCGCACCAGAGGGGGAGTGGTTCCTCGCAGGACAATTTATATCACTCAGCACACAGTATGTAAAACAATCAATGCCTTTACTAGTGTAACCATACTCATGCATAACAATCAACAGGTGTCCCTCCCTAGAGGAGACACTAACTACTGCGTCTCGCAGGACGCTACCCCCTTCACCAGGTGATCCCACCCCGTGTCCAGTAACCCCACACAATAGGTCTCCCACCCTACAAGTGAGATAGATATGTGTGACTGCGCAGTCACTGGTCCCGTGTGAATCTACTTATAGAATCGTTGGTGCACTTGGTGAGGGTTACCTGCCGAGCACTCCAGTGCCCGGACCTGCAAGGAGCTTCACAAAGGATCCGATGGCGGATGAACACAGGAACTACCATCCGGGGCGATCCCACCCGGATGGCTGCTGTAGTCCCGTGGAGGCTATTTCTATATTGGGGCCGCGTGCGCGATTCTACTGCGCATGCACAACTCTTTAAGGGCTGCCGCGACTCCCTAGCCTGATCCGCGTATGCGTGATCACGCCGCATGCGCACGCACCCACAATGGCGGCCCCCGCTAGCCGGGTACGCCGCCGAGCCTCCTAAGGCTCGCAACACTCCCTGCTCCGGCCCCCACCTTTGGGAACAGCCGGCGGGTCCGTCGCTGGCTCCGGTGGCACCCGCAAGCGCGCTGATCCAAAGGAGGGGGGTCTCTGGGAGTCGGAGGGCACCGGGGCGACATATGCATGGATGTGTGTATGCATGTGTAAATAATTACATAAATAAAAAAAAAATAATTATTAAAGTTTTTTTTCTTTAAAAAAAAATCTTATCTAGGACTTACTTTCACTCACATAACCCATGCACACACATATATATATATATATATATATATATATATATATATATATATATATATATATATATATACATACACCTTACCTGCAGCTCCCGGCACTATATACACGAAAAGCATGCGGCACGTGCACGCGCGCTCGCATAGGAACGCGCGGCCGCATGCTGTATATTACAGCCCTTACTGTTTCTCTAGTGCAAAGAAAAGAAGCCCCGTGTATGTACGAGATGGCCTGCCAGTGTTATGTAATGGCCTTGTGAGCCATTCAAGAAAATAGTCCGAAAGGCATTATGGAGTAGCACCGCTAAGTAAAGATGGGCCATTATTGCTCACACAAACCAATAGGCTGTAAGGTATTTTCTGGGGCCTTGAGGTTTCTTATGGCTTCGCATTGTTTATTATCACTGTTAGAATAAAGATAGTCAAATTCCACCAGTTCTTAACATCTGCTTTCTTAGTCGTTTGTATGTAATAATAAATCAGTTTCAGTGGGTTTGGGAACGTTGCTTTTACTGGCAGAGGCGTCTCATCCCATTACACCAACTGTAATAACGTTATTTACTAATGATTTTTTAAGGTTTGTGTTATCAGGTGGGATTTATTTAGCGTTCAATTTACCAACTCTACCTAACACACAAATAAAAACAGCAACAAATCTTATAGCATTGTTAATTTCTTCCTGTCCAAATTTCGATTTCTGATTACTTTGCTGTTGCCAGCTTACTTCTGTAGCACAGGTACAGTATAGTACACAATGCAGAACTATGTTAGTAGGGAGTTACTAAAATATTGGGGCCCAAAGTCTTCTGACTGCAAAACTGGAGCAAAAGAAGAGTCCCAAATTTGTCAAACCAAAAAATTCAACTGAAATAATGGAATATTTTTCTTTGCTACATCTGGTGTTATTTTTGCCTCTATTTTACCTTTTTATACACTAACCCACAACATTGCGACATTCAGGGCCAGGTGCTTGCAACCTGCCCAGCCCCTGATTGGTGGGTTGAAATGCAACGTAACATTAGTTACATGAAAAATGCTACAAGGAAAGGTCACAGACCGCTTTTGCAACATTTCTCCTGCAACCAAAATTAACCCCTGGTCCCCATAGGTGCTGGAACCAGGTTAAGACATAATACATAGATATACTGTACATACATAACACAACTGTATTGTTGACAGGTAGGGGTAATGCAGGGCTTAAACTTTATTAAACGCAGTCACATTTTCCCCTCCCGTCACAGTGCAAGTACGGAGCACCAAGAAAACTGCAACTTTTCTCAGAAGCGTTTGGTGCGGGGCCAGTTCCACGTTTCTTGTTATGCTAATTAGTTATATGGGGCCATATTTACAAAGCAGTCTTCAATGGGCTGTAAGGGGTCTTCAGGCTCTGGACGGTCTCTTATGGCAGAAGCCTTAGTAAATATGGCCCATATTATCTGCACATTATCTAGTAATATGAATACGACGGGGGGGGGAGGGGAAGTGATATATGGTAATGTTAGTGATGTTCTAATGCGATAAAGTGGAACACATTGAAAACAACCCATTAAACCCTGTGTTGAAGGGCCGCCTAAGTGTAACCCTATAAAATATTCCACATTACTCATCACTAAATTGTTTCCATCCTTTACATTGCGAGTGCAAATACAGTGCATGTTCTGCTGTCTACAATAGTCTCTTTTCATTCACTATTGTTTAGTTAAAAGCCTCTGATATGAGAACGTAAAAAATGAACACCAACCTTTGAATAGATGCTACCTATTGGTTTCCACTGTTCTCCACTCAAAAGATAAGGTACTATTATCTCATAATGTCCACAGTGTTCCCTTTTCGCCTGTTGCCTAGACGATTCCAATTTATTGGCCACATTCTCTCCTAGACAAAGCAGAAAAAAATAACTCATTTTAGTAAGAAAGAGCCTGCAAACCCAGACATGACTCTTTAGACGACTTTGCAAAGTTGTCCAAAGATTAATATGTTCAAGGACTTATCTTAATAAATCAATGATGGCTTTCTAGCCAGTTGGTCCCCTTGGAACGGTAAGCAAAACAATGTTTTACGACAATAAAAGCAAAGCGAAATAAAGTATTCACCAAGGGGGAAGCGGTAAACATAGCATCAAACATTATTGACTAAATGAGCAAGTTTATGGGCATTTGTACAATTCTCTGTTAGTTAGCAATGTTTCAGACTTTGTTATAGAGCCGCGGTGCGCAAACTGGGGGGGAGCGACCCACAGGGGAGGCACGAGACTGCCTGCGGGAGGGGGGGGCACGTGGTTTACAGAGGCCCCACGCGCTTCATGGAGGCACTTAAATGAAGTGCCGGGGGAGCTGCAGGGCCTCTGTAAACCTTTACTTACCTTGGCTCCACATTTGCTCAAATTATACTGCGAGGTCATGTGCTATGGCAATGTGACGTCATGACGCCGGAGCCGATGCCGGAGCCGAGGGGAGGGCACGGGGTGAGGTGACCGCCGGCAGGGGGGCACAGGGAAAAAAGTTTGCGCCCACCTGTTATAGAGCACGGGTGGCCAACGCCAGTCCTCAAGATCCCCCCAACAGGTCAGGTTTTCAGGATATCCCTGCTTCAGCACAGATGGTTTAATCAGTGGCTTAGTCTTTAACTGAGCCACTGTTTGAGCCACCTGTGCTGAAGCAGGGATATCCTGAAAACCTGACCTGTTGGCCACCTCTGCTATGGATGGGCCACCTGACATTACATGGATTATATTGTATTTAGTTGCATTCGCCCTTATTCAATCACGATTATATAAATGTGACTGGAGTGTCTTAACGGATTGATTAGAAAGGGTACAATTTGCTCCAAACCACGGAGCAAACAGGTCAATTTGCGTTAGCAGGATATTTTCGAAGCTTTTTAATCTTGTTTTTCTTGCCATTGGCACAAACCCACCTCAGACATGTATTACTTATACGATGCAAGGAGAGAGGAAAACTGTAGCACTTATAGACATACGTTTGGATACTGTACATCTCATTATAATATTGGTTGAAACCTACACCAGCTTCACATTGCAAAGCCATTATAACCATCCTCACACGGATGAGACCCAAAACGTTGAAACTGCTTGTGAGTTGAAACAGTGAGTAGTAGTGACGTGCCAAGTATACGGAAATTACCCAGTACCCGGCGCTTTTTCAGCTATCCGGAAATTACCCGGACCTGGTAGCAAGGGACTGGAACTGGCACCGGATAGCCGGATAATTTTTGAGTAGCTGAAAATACTTCAACACTTACCAGCAGCCGGGAACGGAAGGTGGAGAGGAAGCAACAGACGTCCAGATGGCGGTGGCAGGAGCAGAAGTCCGTATTCAGCCGGCGGGAGCAGCAGGAATACAGCAGACAGCTAATGCCGGTGGGAGCCGGGAAAGCATGTGACCGGAGCAAAAGCGTTCCCCTTGGACAGCCGGCTCTTCCCAGCTGACCAATAGGAATGCTCCTGCTCCGATCACATGGTTCCCCGGCTCCCACGGGCATCAGCTGTCTGCTGTATTCCTGCTGCTCCCGCCGGCTGAACACTGTTTTCTGTTGCTGCCACCGCCACCAGGTCGTCCGCCGATGCTACTCCCAGATGTCGCCGCGGTCCTCCTCACCCTCAGCAGCAATCTCCTCACCCTGCAGGTAAGTGCCGTCCGGGTAACTGGGTACCTGACTGAGCACAATGGTTCATTTTGCCCGGGTACCCGTTACCCGGTTTTCAGAAAATTTAGGACCCGGTACAACACTATTGAACAGGTTTACTGGCTATATACTTCTTTAACCCAGACTGTGCTGAAAAGCTGTGCAATTCAGCAGGCATACGCTTATAGGGGTCCGTGTTAAAATGGATTTGAAGCAAAAGGTGACACTGTACATTTCCATGGGCCCAGGTCCAGAGTTACGACCGGATCCCCTCCCCCCCACAACTTTTCGGCAGTCTTGTGAGCCCCCCCCCCATTTTACACCCCGCGAGCCCCCTTCTCTACTTCCCCCCTCTTTCCCATGGATTTCTCTCCCCCCATCTCACTCTTACCCCCTCTCTTCCTCACTCACTCGCCCCTCCCTCTCCTACACCACCTCTCACCCTGCCCCCTCCATCAATTACCCCACTCTCAATCAGTCCTGTTTCCTTGCACTCATTCCCGCCCCCCTGACCCCCCACACACAATCCCAGCCAAAATAATTACTTCCCCCAAATACATACAAAAAAACCCACCCCCCAAATACATACAAACCCCCAAATCCATACAAAAAACCCTCCCCCATATATATACAAAAAAAACACCCCACAAATATATACAAAAAACCCACCCCAAATACATACAAAAAACCCACACCCCAAATACATACAAAAACCCCACCCCCCAAATACATACAACCTTCCCCAAATACATACAAAAAAGCCCTATCCCTAAATACATACAAACCCCCCACCCCCAAGTTAAAACAAACCCCCCACTCCCCAAAGACATACAAAAAAAAACCCACCCCCCAAATACATACAACCCCCCAGCACCAAATACATACAAAAAACCCCACCAAATACATAACCCCCCTCCCAGCCTCCAAATACATAAAAAAAACCCAACATACATACAACCCCCCCAAAGTACATACAAATCCCCCCAACCCCCCCAAATACAGTACATATAAAAACAACCCCACCCCCCAAATACAGAAAAAAATAAACAAATACGTAGAGGCCCGCAGCTGGGGAGAGCAGGGGCCCGGCAGCGACGAGAGGAGTGACAGCCGGGCAAATAGGTTGGGCCCAAACTGCTTTGTACTGTACAGCCACCGGGCCCACCCGCAGCCACCGGGCCCACCCGCAGCCACCGGGCCCACCCGCAGCCACCGGGCCCACCCGCAGCCACCAGGCCTGGGACACTTGTCCCGCTCTCCGCCCCTCTCGGCAGCTCTGTTTACATGTCATTTCCCAGAATGGAGGGTTTGTCACTTTTTTACCCACCATAGCATGTTTAATATTTAATATTGCACTAACTCTATCCTCTCCCCTATCTCCCACTATAACCACTCCCAAAAATCACTCCGCTGACACAAGAAAAACAGGAACGAAGCACCTACATTGACACAAAAAAAACATATTCATTAAACTGCTACAATGGCATTTCCATGTGAAAAAGTTTTTTTGTTAGGGGGTCATTCTATATATGCCAAACCCGACTTTCAAGTAGTATTGTTGGCTGAAAATCCCCATTGAAATGTTTGAACCCAGAGAGGACTGGAGGGAGAAGGTCCAAAAATAACAATAATAATAATAATAAATACTCTGTCAAAATGCAAAACCTATTCATCTTGGGGTGAGATGTTTTCAAAGAGGAATTATATATGCAAAAGCAAGCATTATGTATGTAAAAACATTCAATTATTGCTAATATGGGATTCTTAAATGTACAGTAGCTAAGATAATTTGGAGCTACCTAAGACAGGGGTGAGCAAACTTCTTGCCTTGCGCCCCCTGCCGGCTCTCCCCCCCTGCTCGCGCCCCCCTTACCTTGTCTGAAGCATCAAATGACGCTGCGGAGCCATGTGATGTCACGTCACGTGACTCCGTAACGTCATTTGACGCCTTGTTGCCATTGACAGGGGTGCGCAAACTTCTTGCCTTGCGCCCCCTGCCAGCTCTCCCCCCCTGCCTTGCGCCCCCTGCCAGCTCTCCCCCCCTGCTTACCTTGTCTGAAGCATCAAATGACGCTGCGGGCCATGTGATGTCACGTCACGTGACTCCGTAACGTCATTTGACGCCTTGTTGCCATTGCGACATGGCGTCAAATGACGCTGCAGGGCCATGTGATGCCACATTTCAGCGGCGACGCGTCAACGAAGCCAACTGAATCATGGTAAGTTAAGTTGCAGAGGCCTTGTGCAGTCCCTGGCATTCAATTTAAATGCCTTGGGGGAAAGCGTGGGGCCTCTGCAACCACCACGCCCCAGCCAAAAACTCATGCCCCCCAGCTTTGCACACCCCTGACCTAAGGTATTAGGGTTTTTAGAGCAAGGGACTCATTCTCCGCCTCTCTCTGCTGCCTGGTGTCGGTTAGAAAGACACATGGACCCATATTTAACCTTTTCTCTGTGGTCAATATTTGGTATGCGATTTGTAGTCTGTAGTCTATACATTGTTCCAACTACATTCAATTTAAGACGAATACACCTATGTTGTCCTGTAACTGGTGCTTGCATTTTTGATTCCCCTTTAGCCGGTTTCATTCTCAGCTGTGAGATAGACTTTATACACATATACTGACTTTATCTTGGTCTTACCGATGACTGAGCGGCCATATCAGCAGAATGGCAGCTTGACCGCAGTTTTCACTCGGCGTGCTGCAGACTCAGCAGTAGAGAAGTGCAAAACTGTCCAAAACACATTCACATTTTGTCGCCCCTCCCCCAATTTGACTCCCTGCTTACCGGTTGGCCAAGCCAAGGGCTAATAATGTCACCACGTTAGTAAAGCTTTCAGCAAAATATTGCCAACCACTGAGAATACATGGTATGTGCAGTAAACAGTTAGCCCTAAAATCCATTTTGCGGTGTAAAATCCGCAGATGGATTTGGGCAGTTTCATTGGATACAACGCGTGGATGGATTTGTAGAATCCAATCAACAAATGGAGCAATCCATTGGTGGATCCTTATGAATCCACCATCGGATTGCTGAATCTGCAGATTGGCTTCTGCCAATCCGTCTGAGGGTTGCAGAATCCACAGAGTGCAGTGGTAACAATAATGAAAAAAATCTGCAAAACGCGAATTGGCCTTTTTGACATTGATCCGCTGAAATTCACAGAACAAATGAACCAGCCGATCTGCTGCGGGTTCCAAATTCACCCCAAAAAATCACCCATCTCTAGTCAGCAGCTTCTTTATAATCTCAGCATTAAGCAAATCTAATGATGCTAGAGAATTTTGCCAATTAGCACATTCAATGAAATTGCAATGCACATTGGTGGTTGGGGAATCATCTGTGAACCCTGACTGGGCCACGGATTTTAGTTCCTAGATCTCCACTCCTGATAATCTGACCAGTTGGTGGCCCTTTAGGACTGGAGTAACCCACCGCTGGTCTAACTCCCAATGGGTCTTTTGTACTCTCTGAAGATTGTAATCATCGGTTATACAGTATATGAGCCATACCCCTCTGATCTTATCAGATCCTTTCTTGTTGCTGGATCTATATGTGGCCTGGGTTCCCCTTACCTCCGCTGCAGCTGGGGGAGTGTGGTTGCTGCAAAGGGGGGGGGGGTTGCACCGGGCGAATGCATCGCCGGTGACTACCAGCGGCTCCTGATCAGGGGATCGCCATCTTGGATCACATCGCACATACGCGAGATGCCGCGCATGCGCAGTACAGGCGCACGAGGTCAAGAGTAAGGAGAGTGCTCTGTGGGGACTACAACACCCAGCAGCCATCAAGGCTGCAAACCACATGACGCCAGGGAGCCTATCGCGCGGCCGGATTCCCCTGCTAGGGGAAAGATACATTTCGCGCGCAGGGACCACGCTAGCCAGTCGGTGCTAGGACAAGGATAGGGTAGGAGTTATGTGCAGGGGTCTGTGACCCTCTGCACTAGGCCAGATCCCCCCTAGGCCCCAGCTCATACCATCAGATTGTGGCTGCTACAGGGACAGGCCCTTAGGTAGGGACTCTGCCCCATTAGCTTTTTGGTAAATCAGGGACACAGCTGCAAGATGCGCGGCCCCTGACAATTGTGATCTGGGACAAGATCACCCTGCAAGGAGTAAAGACTGTCTTTGTGTGAGACGCTCTAGCGGGATACCACCCCACGCAGCGGCAGACTCGTCACGAATGACATCGCTGGATCCTCTCTGTCTCCCAATCGGCACGCCCGGGTGCTGGAGCACCCAGCAGGTACCTATATCTAAAGTGCACCAACAGTATACACACACCATAGTGGCAGCGCTGACCACATATAAGGGTGGGGCTGTTATCTTTGTGGACACCCGGGTGGTTGGGTGCCCGAGGGCCCCTCAGGTACGGTGTACACGGTGTGGGATAATGTCCTGCGAGGCGAAGGTATAGCTGTAACCAGTAGCGTTACTACTTTCATTATTGTCGAATATCTACATGTTCATAAGTAAAGGTTATCGTTATATGCCTTGTGTTATTGTTTGTTCCTGCACGGGGATATCCCACCTAGTTAGGATCGCAAGCAGGTGGAGGCGCTGTCACCTATCGAATCAGGTACACCCCAGGCTCCCAGCGGCGGAGGTTCAGGCCTCCGGCGAGCCACAGGTAAAGCACCACACACACCGTAGACGCCGTATCTCCCAGAGGGTGGGAGAAAGTGCGCTACATATATAAAAAACATACAATGAAAATGCTCAACTACAGGAAAATGAAACGTTTCCATCACTGAGATTCCGGTGACATTTTATAGCTCTGTTGATTAATGATTTCACCAAAGCTCATTATAAAATATTTCTCTGCATTTCACTTCATCTTGTGCTTTGGTTTTCAAAGTAGAGAAATAGATATACTGTATATATTGTATTTTATGTATGACAGGTATAGTGATTGTACGAATTTATATTGCTGTAACATTCCCACCTCTCCCCCGAGTTTTGACATCTCCTCTACATATGCCAACAGATCTTTGTATATTTAAAGTTTGATGAGAGATACGTATGTAAAAATTATAAGGCTATTTTTATTTTCCTTTGTGAAAATCTAAACTTACAGCTTTTAGCAACAAAACTACGGCAGCAAGATAGATACATCCTTTTTTTGTTCTGATCTGTAAAAAAATAAAAATATTCAAGCCATTATGAGACATAGGCCTTTTTTCGATATGCTATCATGCCACGTCCCAGCCCTGGAGAAGAATTCATCTGCATTTTAATTAATGGGATTAAAATTGTTTATTTTTTAAACTCCGCCCGGCTGCAAAACAGGGCTAAAACCAGCACAAAATCAAAGGAAAATGGCAATTTCTTTCAGTGGGATTCCTTTCCTTTGGTAAATATGGTGCTTGATTTTGCACTGTTTTTGCCCTTGTTTTGCACCTTAAAGACTTTAGTAAATAAGACAAAAGGTTCCTTCAGCACAGGCAAGCGACTTCACAGCACAAAGATTAGGGGCGTTATTCATTAAACTGCAATAATGCGATAATGGCATGACCAAAGTAATGGACATCACTTAAATATCAAAATAAATGCAAAAATACAATTGGGTTTATTTATTAAAGTCCCCTTGCTGCAAACGATGTGCCAAAGCTGGGGTGTAATAAGTTCACTAGACTTCTTATACTGTAGAAAAACATCCTATCCTATAATTTCTTGTACAATGTTTTGCAGCCAGCACACTTTCATAAGTATCCCCCAAAGTTTTAGGATATATGTATCCAGGCAAAACTGTTACAATTCCTTGGCCACAGAAAGCAACAGTATGTTTTTATTGGTACATCTAGCGTAATATTGCACCAGTTTTGCCTTATAACATATAAAGCTACCAAGTTTCAGGAAGGCTCAACCAGAACAGGTTTATGTGAGTTAACTGGTCTGTCTGGGTAACCAGATTTTCAAATGTAAAAACCGGGACACATTAAAAAATATTTAGAGAACAAATTAAATCACAAACTACACACCCAACCCCCCATTTTTTGCTTTCTTCCCTCTCCCCCATCCACTATCCTCCCTCTCCCCCATCCTCTCTCTATGCCCCCCAACAACCCTCTCATCCGCTCCCCTCCCTCCCCATCCTCTTTCTCCTTCCTCCCCCACAGCTTCTCTCCTCCTTCCCCCATCCTCTCTCCTCCCTCTCCTCCCATATATACACACACACAGACATTACGCCATACAGTATACACACGTACCAGACATGCAACATTAGTGTAACAAACACATACCATATACAAATACACATTTATATTCAACATATACAAACACTCTAAATATACAACATATACATGCACCTAATGCATTATAAATACACACACACACACACACACACACACACCAACACAGACACACACTTACCAACACAAACGGAACCGGGAGATCTAGAGAGGAGCAGCTATGGAGTGCTCTGCAGCGCCACCTGCTGCCCAGAAGCTGCAGTGATTAAACAGCCAGACAACCCTGCTCCCCTCCCCCCTCCTACTGGCTACATTGACAATTGTTGGGACACCGGGACACTTCATTAAAAACCGGGACGTCTGGTCACCATATTTCTGTCCTCTGTATGGTTTTTCTTTGCCTATGACTGCAGTTCCACTAGCAACAGTTGTTACTCCTACCTCTCAGCCTGTTGCCTAGCAACTCCTTTATCTGGCCTCCTCTGATTTGGTATGATCCAAGGACCCCTGGCTCTTGGTTTCTCCCTGCCCTATTTCCTGCTCGTCAGGTCACAGTCCCTTCCAAGCCAGAAGCCATTATGAGTAGTTTATTCCTCCCTGATTCCCCAGACAGCATTGTGTTTTTACAATGCCCTTATTCTGCTAACCCCAAGTCCCCTTATGTTTTCTTTTACTCCCTCCAATAAAGTTTCAGAAACTAGAGAAGGGATTCTGTGTGCTGGAAAATGAGATGAGTTTAGCTGGCTGTTTCTAGTCACTAAGATGTCACAGTGAGCCTGGGACAGAACAATGACAATGCGAGAATGTAGTGGGCTTCTATGAAATGGAATCTATGATATTTTTTTGTAGAAGAAAACCTTTAAAGCAGCAATACAGGTTTCATTAGTTTTTTTTTAGTTTTTTTGTTACAGGATTGTAGCAGGGGGTCTCCAGAGATACTTATCTCCAGAAAGACTTACCTCTGTAGAGGTGCCGGTATCTATGCAGCCAGGGAACTGTGTGCCTAACGAGATTGTGGTGCTTAAACATCCTGCACTACGCGGCCCAATAGGAATCAGTGATGTCATCCGGTGCGGCTTCCTATTGGCCCGTATGACCAGGGCCTTTATACTCCACAGTGATACCGGCATCCCCTAAGGAGGTAAGTATCTTTGGAAGTAAGCGGTACCCAGAGCCGAGATTAATGGGGTTCAGCTCCGGAGACCCCCTGCTTTAAACTTGTAATAATAATAAAAAAATAAAAAAATTAAAGAAACCTGTGTTGCTGCTTTAATGATGTATATAGTTATTTGTGACCTAGTTATGGTTTTCTACAGGCTTGTGCAAACCGGAATTATACAGGGAAAACAGGGACATTTGGTATTTTTATACACAAACTCCTTTGCTGCTGAGAGAGCAATGCTAGGGCATTCAATTTTGACCAAGATCCTTTAGCATCAACATATATGTTTGCCTCTGTCTGTGTGGGCAGGGGTTATGTGGAGAAAAAGGAAGGTGTCACGCAATGTTTCCAAACACAATAATGGAGTCGCATATATATCAATTTTCTGTGCGTTCTTGCTGTCTAAAATAAGTCAACGTTTACTAAAATCTATTTTTCCTCAACAGTTCTGTGCCACATCGAAGAAACTTAGAGAGCTTCCCACGTAGAATGTAAGCTCTTCAGGACAGGAACTCATGTTCCCAATGTAAACTTGCCAGTAGAGCTTATTCCTATTATGTCATGTTCATTACTGCGGTTATGGATGGCGCTATACTGTACATACATACCAAAATAATTAATAATTAAAAGTAATCTGCTCTTTAAAACAAACTTCTGTGGCGCTTGCTACATTGTCTGCAAATGAGATTGCGCAAGTGCATTTGTTTCTTATGACATTTGCTCTCATTAGTTTACATAACAAATGAATGTTTTGCAGAGTAATTAAGATCCCATCTATAAATAGGAAAGAAAACATCTGGTCCCTTTAATATTTTAAATATGGATTATGTAGCATTAACATAGTGGCCCTGAACATATGTGCACGGCATCTTTCCATATTCAGTCTGCAGCATTGATTTTTTTTTCTGTCAAAAGCAATAAACGAGGGGTTCACGTAGCCATTCGGAAAGAAAATCTGCTACCTGCAGAATGCCCGTTCCAGATGTGCAGAGACTAAATATAAATGAAAATGAATTGGACAGCGAATTCAAAGCTAATGCCTGCTATACAATACCCACCAACACTTACAGCACTGAAAGGGTCCGTCAACGTCAAATTATTATCCTGTAGCGTCGCTGGATGTTTATTAAATTGGTGTATTTCCATCTAAAATATCTTCTACATGAGTAATGGAGATCCAAAAAACAGTATTAAACGGCTGCCAATAATTGTAGCTGATCCGCCTACTGGCTGTCGCCTAGTGCTCACTGTTAACCCTTTCAAACCATCAATGTAGAAACCAATAGTTAGAGAGAGACTCCTGCTGATTATTACTGATAATGTACAAAACCGTTAGACTTGACTTTAGTCTTAGTGATCAAGCTCAAACGGGTTAATCCAAAAGGGACAAAGTAGCTCTAAAAGGGTCCACTGGCTGCATTTTCTATACTCAGGTTTAGCCGTATACAGGCATACCCCGCTTTAAGTACACTCACTTTAAGTACACTCGCGAGTAAGTACATATCGCCCAATAGGCAAACGGCAGCTCACGCATGCGCCTGTCAGCACGACCTGCACAGCAATACCGGCTCCCTACCTGTTCTGAAGCTGTGCGCAAGCAGGGAGACTATAGAGCCTGTTACACATGCGTTATTTACATCAGTTATGCACGTATATGACGATTGCAGTACAGTACATGCATCTATACGTGGGAAAAGGTAGTGCTTCACTTTAAGTACATTTTCGCTTTACATACATGCTCCGGTCCCATTGCGTACGTTAATGTGGGGTATGCCTGTATGCTGTTTAATGCAGCAGCCAGAAGCACTAGGGAACCCATGTAATTAAGTGGACGGGACGCTAAAAGTGCCATGCCCAGGGGGTACTCATTTACATATTACTACCCACAAAACTTGTCTGCATCTAACCACTGTATGACATGACAAGACGGTTACTGAAGCAGGTGTACGGACCAGTGGAAGACATGCAAACACGCTCATGGGTATTCTATCTACGTTGTACAGTGGAGAGTATTTGTCACTTTTTTACCCCCCTAATTGTTTTTGCTAGCAGAGTTGTAATGCTAGCAGAGTTTAATTAAGTATCTTAATACACAAATTGTGTGATATTACAGCACACTAAAGTGGGTTAGATTTCATCCAGATATGAGCTTGCCCGGTTCCTCACCACCGGGGTTTTAATATCCACAATGTAAATACTGTACTGTACACACCATGAGTCTTAAATATGTTAAATACAATGTTATTATTTTCTGTTATTCCCCTTAGAGGTAGTTCCTCTGACCAGTCTCTCTATTAGTCCTATTATAGTCACGATAGTTACTTTTCCTGAATATAAATACAGTACTGTACCAATATCAGATTTCTCAATCAATTTTTATTAGGTTGAGCGCAGCATTTTGGGACCTTTTTCTGAACTTCTTCGATCAGACTCTAGTAGTTTTTTTAAATGCTACCAGTATTTTCTCATAGTACAGAACTGATTTATTTAAAAAAATACACATGTAGTATATTGCTTGAACTGCAGCTTTAAACAGATCCAAAAGAAGGAAACAGCTACAGTGTCTCTGGGTGGGTTCACTGATTCAGCATCTTCCTTGACCCAGGTTTGACTGTAAAAGCTGACTAATTCAAAGCTGTAGGAAGTCAATGTAATACCGTGGATATGTAGGAAGCTAGATGTGTTCATTTGCATGTTACTCTGTGCTTGTTTACAGCATATCTTCTGTATTACATGATGTGATAATGGCGTGAATGAGGCAGGTCTGCAAAATCTATGACCAATCTTCAAACACACTCAATAGTTTGTCTGTCCTTCTTGCTCTTAAAGTGCTGGAAGTTTAAATGTACTCTGTTTCAATATATGCTGCAACATGTACATATTTATTGGAGCGGTTGAGACATTCCGGCCTCTGTGTAGCCCACGCCAGAAATGCTCTATTAATTATTTTGACTATTGTGTAAACAGGTTCCAAGAAAAAATAAATTATCCAAAAGTATACTACATAGTTCACTGACCTAAGGGACCAAGATCTTGTTGGAATAATCTTCCCTTTTCTTATGCATACTGCAGTTCTTGGAGAGAGACAGCAAATACTGCAGTTCTTGGAGAGAGAGAGCAAATTCTGCAGTTCTTGAATATAGACAGCAAATACTGTACTGCAGTTCTTGGAGAGAGACAGCAAATTCTGCAGTTCCTGGAGAGAGACAGCAAACACTGCAGTTCCTGGAGAGAGACAGCAAATACTGCAGTTTCTGGAGAGAGGCAGCAAACACTGCAGTTCTTGAAATCCGCTTCAATATCCTCTTCCTTATAATGAAAATCTGTTGTTTTTTCTGAAAAGTTTTTTTCCCCGTCTTGTTGCAATGAGATTTTACATTCTAGATTGATTACGCTTCAGTAAAAACGTTATTTTTCCACACGCTTTTTAAAGCCGTAAGCAATGAACACACACTAAAGAACAAAACCTCTGACAGGCAGAATGATATGTTTAATTTTACCACATCTGGTACTTTAGTCATCAAAGTTACTGAAGTTAAATGTTTCTTCAGTGAGTGTCTATCTACCCAGTAGATAAAGGAACACTCAACAAATCCCACCCCATGCAGCGACGCATCAATCAACTTTCTCCCCACACAAGATCAGAGGCTCATCTTCCTCTTATTATTCTTCTGCTCGCACACAGGCTCATAAGTGCCTTTTCCCTGAAGCTGTAAAACGACTTTCCTTCTATTTCCGAATGCTACATGTAATACTGTATACCTCTTTAGAAATGCTATGTTATAGAAATCCAAAAATTCCAAAGGTTAAAACAAAAAAGTACAGCAACAAAGCGTTGGTTATGGACAAACTTGAGGCATCTTTTCCATGTCTTTCTCAGAACATTTTTGGCTGATCATACTTTACGACGCAGTAGGTGAAATTCATTAAAGCAGATCAGCATTTTGTTGTTGTTGCATTTTACATATTGTGCTGACTTTAAGAGATATCTTCTTGCACGTTCCAACACGGTTTTTAAAAAACTGATGCTTCGTACAGAAGATATAAGCAATTTAAATATTTTGTGCCCGGGAGGTTCGCCCAAGAGGCCATTGACTTCAAAGGGGAATTTTGGCCAGAAACTGCCTCATCTCCCAGTTCGGCGAATATAGAATATGAGATAAAGCAGAAATGGGCAACTACAGTCCTCAAGGGCCACCAACAGGACAGGTTTTCAGGATATCCCTACTTCAGCACAGGTGGTTCAATCTGTGGCTTAGTCGAAGACTAAACAAGGTTAAACAAGATTGGCATCATTACTACCCGACACTTCAATTCAGTATGATGAGCCACATGGTAATTACACAGCTCACAATACATATTCAATACAGTGAGAAGCAACGAGGGGCACAGTTAACAATTCATTGGCTTTCATTCATTCAAGAGACCGTTAATTGCCAATTTTATTTGTGCCGTAGTTCCCTTTTTACTATTGTAGCCCTGGTCCCCCTTGGGCTTCCCCTTTGCCCCTTCCCTACCTCAGCTGCGGTCAGAGGGACTGCGATGTGTGCGGGCGCTGTCGGAGTTAGCAGAGGCCACGACGGTTAGACAGCAAGGTGGGGGCAGTGTGCAGGGAGCGCTTCAGTGGCTCTCTGGCGGCCTGAACACTAGGGCACCACCATCTTGTTATTACTGCGCATGCGCGGTGAACAGTATTGCGGTGGCAAGCAGGGAAAGCTCTGCAGAGAACTACAACTCCCATGAGGCATAGAGAGATTTCACCAGGTGACCCAGAGCAGCCAATATGGCTCGAGGATTCCTTGCAGCAGGGAATAGATTATTTTGGCTCGCTGTGAACCACACCAGTCGGGAGAGGGACTGCAAAGGAACAGGTAGTGTCCAGAAAGCAGTGCTCCTCTGGACTATGCCAGACCTTGACCATAGGCCCCAGTTAGGCTCCGACACCCTATAGATTGTGGTTGCTATAAGGAAAGCCATAGTCAAGGACCTTTCCCATTATCTCAACCTAGTCAGGTACAGCACCAGTGAGACACCCCGTCGTGACTTCGGCCGGCGGACTGGAACAGATCACCTTCACGGTATAGACGGTACTGTAATATTATCCACACCGGAATTCACCCCACGCGTAGGCAGACGACAACGTTGGATCAGACGGATCCCCTTTTTGTCATTCTGCTGTACCCGGGTGCAGGAGCCCCGGGCGGGTACCTAACCCAGTGCACTAACACTTCATAGGATAGCGCTATCTCCAACACTTTGGGTGGGCCCTGACATTGGGAAGGGACATCAGGGAATTGGTGCCTGGCACCCAATGCACTCTGGGGACATTCACTGTTGGTATCCGGTGGGGATAGAGATATACTGTATAGATATAGATATTACTGTGTGGTACAGAACCAATGTTATTGCATGTAGTAAAGGTTGCTAGCATATATTTATGTGCGTGCATTATTATTATTGTTCCTGTAAGCGGACCATCCCACTCCGTTGGGATCCCTTACAGGTAGAGGTGCTGTTATTCAACGGATCAGGTATACCCCAGGCTCCCAGCGACGGAGATTGAGGCCTTCTGTGAGCCTATCAGGTAAAGCACCACACCTGGCAATGCTTTCCCCACAGGGTCCCTATCTGCGATGGGGGGGAGGGGGAAGGGGGGGGAAGGGTGGGGAGAAGTGTGTTACACTATCTTGAATTGAAGAGAACATAAATGAAAGTTACGGCACTTCACATTCACACCCCATTGTATAGGAGCAGTTTGCCATATGGCATTAAATGGAACTGCAATTTACTTTGTAGTGGCAGAGTACAATGTTGCTCAATTTCCTTCCCATCTCCAGGTGTATTTGAAAGAATTATTGGAGAAAACACTCTATACAAGCACCATTTAAAGCATGATACATGCCCTTTGCGCTTGAGCAGGAGGTAAGTAGAAGGCACATACTGTATATATAGGGAAAAGCTACTAATTTGTTTCTAAGTAGTTTTGATCACATTTTACAAAAAGTACAACAGCAAAATTATCAAGAGCACCTCAATGTTATGGATCGATCTGTTTTAATTGTATTCACGATAAGTTCATTTTGAAAGTTTTACTGTATAAGTAACGGCTTAAAGGAGTAATCCATTACGGTTTTTTTTCTCTCCAGTGTTTGTCATTTTTTTTTTTAAATACAGGATTGAAGCAGTGGGTATCCGGAGCTGAACCCCCGGAAGTGGAAGGTCTTCCCTGAGTAACAGCTGATCCCAGCGCGCAGGATATACAGTACAGCTCGAAAACTCCCTCTGTCTCTTACCCTCTTGGATCAAGAACTGGGCAGCACGGACATATCTTTTTAGTTATCCGCTGAACTGCTGATACCTTATATGCAAGTCTACACTTTGTTTTGTATTGCTGGAATACAGTTTATTCTTCATCTTTGGTGCGCTCTGTGTTTCTTTTCTAAGCTGCATATCAAAATTAATTTGCTAATCATTCATTATTTGATATTATCACTTCGATCCCATTCTTTAATGACGTCAAATTTTAATGCAGCTTTATCGACCTTTAGTAAATCTAGACCTACAATGTGTGTTAGAGAAGCAGTCCAAGTGGGAGATTTTTTTGTAACATATGATTGAAGCAGGGGATCTCCAGAGCTGAACCACATTCATTTCAGCTCCAGGGACCCCCTTGCATCCAGAGATACTTACCTACGTAGGGGGTACTGGTATCCTTCAAGTTTAATGCACCCCTATTGTCCCGCAGGGGGCAGGAGCTACAGTATGAAAAGTGGCCATTACATGGTCCCTAGCCGAGCGGAGTGGCTACTGGCACCCGGAAGCAGGGGATCCCCGAAGCTGAAATGACTGGGGTTCAGCTCCAGAGACCCCCTTTTCAATCTATGTTAAAAAAAATAAAAAATTCACAAAAAAAAAAAAAAACCATCCACTTGGATTGCCTCTTTAAAAGTAAATACATTTTGGTAAATATTGTGTACAAAAAATATAAGTCCGTTTTTTAAATACATCAATGGTAGGTAGTTTTCTACAAAGGTCATTGAGAAGATTAAATGTCAGGTTTGGACATAAATCAATTGAGAACAATCTATTTAGTTTTCTTCACATACTCTCTTATTTCATCACAACAGGTGGCACCTTGCACACGGCTCTCAGATAATGAACACTTCAACTGGATCCGATGACTGTTGAATGTGCACTTAGAATCCACTCCACTGTCAAAACACCCAATTACAATGTACCATTTATCAACAACGTAACGGAGAATTCCATGTATATTTTAATTCATGCTATATTTATAGTTTGTGAACTTGAACGATAGAAAAGAAAGGATTTTTGTGCAGCTTTTTACATTTCGTGCCCCAAAATATGTTAATTAGCAACATTGCTCGATTGAGAAATGTAAAGCTGGATTGTGCAAGGTATTAGATTATATACACCCGTGGAAGTGCTTTATACAGTTAGGGGCCTATTCTACAGTATAAGCCTCAATAAGCCAGTTATCAAGCACTTATAGACCAAAATGCCTACTGCTACTCAGTAAGCCTTGATAAATGGGTGATGAAGGAATAAATCGCCCAATATATCTGCCGCCAAAAACAGATCGCCGGATGACCGGCGATAAGCCACTTATTGGCAGGTTCTGAAACTCGTGCAATTCACGGCTCTAGAATGGGGAGTTTTTCCCAAAATCCTCATGCCAGAAAATGTTGGCGTGAAGCTGGGGAGAACCTGCAGATTTGACTTAGAAAAAAAGATGCATTTATTCTGCATTGGATTGATGCCAGGGGTCTCCGGAGCTGATACCCCTTAATATCAGCACCAGAGGTCCTGGCATGAATCCCATGCAATAAAAATGCATTTACAGGCAACTTTATTATCTGAGTGGCTGATTGCTAAGGCAATGAAGGGGTTAACTACCAGTGCCATGTTTAATGTGGATACTGGGGGTGGGTGAAGGTGGTATTTAGCCCTTGGTGGGTGTTTAGGCCTTGCAGGGGGTTGTTGCAGGTGGAGTTAACTCTTCCCGCTATCACCCGGTAGGCCTAAACATCCATCCTTGGGGCTACTACTCCCTTCACCCAATTTCTCTAATCACAATTAACAAAAATACACACAACAATCCTACTACCCACTTCCTCTACCCCCAACAACCCCCCACAACACATGCAGTAAAGTCATGGGCAAAATTACTATTATCCACATATGGATAATAGTGCATTTGCCCATTATAAAATCAAACATTAGCCAGCATAAAGTAAAAAAAAAAAAGTTCAATTTACCCCTGTCATCATGAAGGGCATCCTCGTCGGCATACTCCAGGTCTATGTCCTCTGCTGCCAGCAAGAATACAAGAAAAAATTTAATCTAATGGCCCTTAACCCCTTAATCACAGCTATAGTAATTAAGGGGTTAGCCCATTCTCCCCCGCTACCTACCCGGGAGGCGTAACCACCCACCCCGGGACCACTATACCCACCCTGTACCCATTGATTGGCATAGTGGTACATCATACCCATATAATATGGGCATGATAAACCACTATAGCAGTCAATGGTCATCCTAATAAAAAAGCATGAAGGCCAAAAATACAGAATAATAAAATATATACACAAGCACCTTAACACCCCAATTCAAGAAATAAAAGCACTAGCCAACCAATCAATTAAATAAATAAATCAAAGCACTAGCTAACCAATCAATTAAAGAAATAAAAGCACTATCCAAAAAAACTATTACTTTAAAACACTAGCCAACAAAACTATTAATTAATTTAAAATGCTAACCAATCCTGAAATGTACCAATAACAAGCCATCCAAATTCCATACAATTTAATCAAAACACTAAACAGAAATCGAAAAAATAACAAATCAATAGAAAACAAGCATTTGCCAGAAAATTTATTGGCTATCACTGTATTTATCTGCACCCTAAAGGGCCATAGATTAATACAGTATCAGTCAATGGGCAAGCAAAAACATAAAACTAAATAAATTCAATGAAAAAACCTGAAAAAAGATAATTACTGCTGCGGCACAGTTTATTCGAGCATTTGCCCGTTCTGTGCCGCAGCAGTAGCCTGGCGCGCGCCCGAGTGTGACGGGCGCACGCCGAAGCAGCGGAAGAGCGCCCTCCGATCGGGGCGCTCTCCCTACCGCTGCCGGGTCCGCCGGGTCCCCCGGAACCCCCTGCCGCTGTCCCGCGATCGCGGGACACCAGGGCTCCCTCGGGGAGCCCCTGGACACGCGTGCAGCGGGCGCACGCTCCCGATGACGCGTGACCGCGCGTCTATGACGTGCGGCACGCCGAGGGGCGGCCACTAGCAAGCCGGGAGATTTCCCGGCTTGCGGTACCGACCACACTTCAATAAAGTGTGTCGGTAGTGTACATACATTCAACATTTATCTTAGCTTTAGAAGTCTTCACCCTCCAAATCCCAGCGTATCAGGAAGCTCTCGACTCGTGACGTCATCACCGGCAATCCATCTTCATCCACCTTGAAAAACAGGAATAGATAGCAAAAATCTTCTCTCTTTAATCTTCTTTCACCTTCATCTGTCATCATTTTCTTCTTTTCTTCTATCTTCTATCTTCAAATGTCAATTCAAGAAACCCCATTGTAAATCCAGCAACGGAAGTTGCCTCAACATCTTCTTGAGCTAAAATCAGACTGAACAGGCCTTTTATATGGCCTGTGACATCATATTTTAGGGTCAGATGGTACAGCTCCAATCCGATTGGACGCTGTATCATGTACTCGCATCTTTTTTGTTTAAGGATGGGATGTCATCTCCAAGGGAGGTACCTCACATCCTTAAAACCACATGACAATCCCATTGGTTGTTGTACCATGTGATAGGTCACATTAGTTCAAAATAATGTGACATCACTTTAAGTGAGGCGGGCACATGATACAGCGCCCAATCGGATTGGAGCTGAACCATCTAACCCTAAAATATGACGTCACATGCACTATAAAAAGGCCTGTTCAGTCTCATTTTAGCTCAAGAAGATGTTGAGGCAACTTCTATTGCTGGATTTACAATGGGGTACTTTGGATTGAAAGAAAGAAGAAAGATTAAGGAAAAGAAGAAAATAATTACAGATGAAGATAGAAGATGGTGAAAGGAGATCAAAGAAAGAAGATTTTTTTTACGTGATGCTGTTCTTCAAGGAGGATGGAGATGGATTGCCTGTGATGACGTTGCAGTCGAGAACTTCCTGAAATGCCAGGATTCTGTGGGTGAATACTTCTAAAGGTAAGTAAAATATTGAATGTATTTAAATGTATTTTTTCAGTTTTTTTTCATTGCATTTATTTATTTTTATGTTTTTGCTTGCCCATTGACTGATTCTGTATTAATCTGTGGCCCTTTAGGGTACAGATAAATATAGTGACAGCCAATGCATTTTTTGGCAAATGCTTGTTTTCTATTGATTGTTATTTTTTCGATTTCTGTATTGTTTGGATTAAATTATTTTGAATTTGGATGGCTTGTTTTTAGTACATTTTAGGATTGGTTAGCGTTTTAAATAAATAATTTGTTTAATTGGCTAATGGTTTAAATTAATTCATTGGTTTGTTGGCTACTGGTTTTATTTCTTTAATTGATTGGTTGGATAGATGTCCATTTATTTGTATTCTTATGTTTTGAAATAACATGATTTAAATTAGTTTACTGTTTTAGTGATAGATTAATGTAATTTATGTGTAGTTGAGGCTTTTTATGTGCTTGTGTATTTCTTTGATTCGTGTGTGTTTTTGGCCTTAATTTTTATTAGGTTGACCATTGAGTGATATGGTGGCTTATCATGCCCATATTATATGGGTATGATATAACACTGCCATTCAATGGGTGCAGGGTGGGTATAGTGGGGTCAGAGTTGGTGGTTAGACCTCCTGGGTGGGTAGCGGGGGACGGGGGTTAACCCCTTAATTTCTATAGCGGTTATTAACCACCAAGATCATTAAGGGGTTAGGGGCCATTAGTTTATATTTTTTCTTGTATTCTTGCTGGCATCGGAGGACATGGACCTGCAGTATGCTGATGAAGATGTCCTTCATTGTGGCAAGAGTAAGTTGAATGTTTCAGCTAAAATCAATGTGGTTCTGCTCTGGAGGCCCCTTGCTCATCTACACTAGCATTAAAATTTATATTAAAATCTTTTGATCGCTGGCGAGCTATGCGCAGGGAGAGGTGGCTCTTTCGGCGCAGCTCTCTCTGCCGTCCAAAACAAAATCGCACAGTTAACCCTTTTGAGAGGTGATCATCATGTTGCCGACTACTCGCCCGGAATTTTGCTATCACAGATAATCGAGCCTTTCTGAATACCGTGATAGCAACGCTCAAACTGATGGATTAAATGGCCCAGTGAATTTTTATATGAAGGCTTATAGAATAGGCCCCTATGTGTTTGTGTGCTTCACTATTTACAAAGCATTTTAATGTTACTTTATTTTATAACCCATAATGGTCTCAACAGTTTCTTGTACTAAGTAATAATATGCGTTTTCTTTTTAGTTAACATTCTGTATCATTATTTTTCAACATTTTATGGATTAATACGGAGGTGTTTTATTTAAACAGAATGTGAATAGCAAACTGCTGTCACATAATTACTGAATAAATAGTGAGGGAGCAGTATAGATTTGTTTCCATCATACACTGGCAATTATAACGTTATTAGTAGCTTATAACGTGATAAGTAAATAAAATATGCTGCTTTTTTTTATAGAGATGAAAAGATTGATCACCTCATTGTAGTCATTTTATGACTACTCAGTTTAATGCCTTCATATACTGTATAATAACCAACTACATTCATTCTAATCGATTTGTGTGGTAAGCATCGTATTTAAATCAAATAAACATAGTAAAATGTAACAATGTCTTGTACAATGAAACTGTATACAGGCATACCCCGCTTTAAGGACACTCACTTTAAGTACACTCGCGAGTAAGTACATGTCGCCCAATAGGCAAACGGCAGCTCGCGCGTGCGCCTGACAGCACGTCCTGAACAGCAATACCGGCTCCCTACCTGTACTGAATCTGTACGTAAGCGGGGAGACTATAAAGCCTGTTAAACATGCGTTATTTACATCAGTTCTGCACGTATATGACGATTGCAGTACAGTACATGCATCGATAAGTGGGAAAAAGGTAGTGCTTCACTTGAAGTACATTTTCACTTTACATACATGCTCCAGTCCCAATGCGTACGTTAATGCGGGGTATGCCTGTACAACAGACGACAGAAGCCCAATGCTACATCCAACATGACAAAAATACACAGTAAAATACCTATATATTCTCCAAAGCATTGTAAGCTTGTGAGCCACGACAAGGCAGACCCTGTTCGCAAGTCCTAACAGTACCAGATAAAATACCAATATACTGTACCTCTATTAGGATTAAAATTCTCATTTACCTCTATTAGGAGGGAGAAAGAGCACATTGGATCTATATCCAGTAGAATGAAAGGACCTATTAACTTGGGAAGTGGGGAGGGGTGGGCTTAAAACCTGGGAAGGAGGAGTTACCAACCCCCAATAGCTGAAACAGCTGAGAATGTGTCAACAAAACAAACAAAACCCCAGCAAGCTCTTTTTGGGAACCCCTGAGCCCCCACAAAATATATGACAACATGACAAAAATACACAGTAAAATACTTATATATTCTCTTAAACTAAATGACCATTTTTCAAGAGAATATATAAGTATTTTATTGTGTATTTTTGTCATGTTGGATGTAGCATTGGGCTTCTCTGTTGTATACATATGTCACACTCAATAGCTCTCCCTGAGCAGGGAGAGAGCAGAGTTGTTGCTACTGGGCTGGGCAGCTTCCTCCATCCTGATTGGTTGCTGCTGGGTAATGCAGCCAATCTGGAGGAGGTGTCAGAGCCTGGGACCAAGAAGAGGAGGAAACAGCATGGAGTGGAGAGAGAGGTGTGTGTGGGGTGTGTCATGAGCATGTCACACCTTTCACGTGTCCAGCATTTTTGGAGAAGCTGCCTGGCGACCCTACTAACCACTACCATCAGATGTTATGCTAACTGAAGTGCCAACACTATACATTTTCTGGACGTTCAAATAGAACCCACAAATCTGAATACTTTCTTGCATGGTACAAGTTTTTATCCAAAAAGGTACTTATCCTTTCCACAATGTTGTACAGTTGCCTTGAACTGCAAACAATTATAAACTCAGCAAGAATTAAATTCCCTCAAAAACAGATTTTGAGAGAGATTATAAAGAAAAAGACTTGGGCATAGCCCGTAAAAACAGGGCCCGAAAAATGTCATGATACTGTACTACACTTTTGGGGAAAAAATGCAAAACTTACATTGAGAAATTAGGTAGGCTGGTTCTTATTGAATCACTAAAACAATATTATAAGAAAATCAGTTTACAAACACTGGCATTTGATTAGAACAGCAAACTTACTCGGTGCTGCTGCACAAAACAAACCCATTATTGCCAACAAACGTAACAATAATCTTGGGGGTTTACTAGTTATTGCAGATTGTCCCACAAAATATTCTTCCACATACAGGTGTAACAGCCGCCCCACAAGTATTATTACTCATTACCTTTAGAGGGTGTGTATAGTTTATCCATCAATCTCATAATTCAAGTACAAAGAACAGATAATTAAAGAGGGACGATAAAGTCCAAGCACAGAGACCACAGGGCACAGGACATCTTTTTAAATCATGTGCATAAGGTCATGGTAAGTTAATATAGTGTAATTTGTGAAGCCTTACTGATACAGTGTGATGCATAGTAATTTATAGGTTTGTGATCCATAAGTCTATATCTATCAAAGTTCAGGCATGCTAAATATATTGAATATTCGCACACTTATACCACTTAATAAAAAATTGAGTGAAATTCAGTGAAATTGGATGAAATTGGATGAAATTCACCAAATTCCTCAATTAATTTTTTTTCATTAAAAAAAAAAAAAACACCAATCACTGATGATAAATGTAATTTTGTTCAGAAGAATCATATATGTAAAATTAATCTGAAGCAATTTGCACCTCTCCGATTGATTTCATAACAAGGGTAGAAAAACATTCATTAACTAATATGACAATTACTTTGATGCTTATTCCATATCCGCCAAAGCAAACGATCAAATCATTTTCAGTGGAAATTCCCTGATGTCTTCCCAGGGTCATTTTAGTCGCAAACAGCTGCTTCGCTGGATATAGAATTTACCCCTTTATCTGTATCCACAAGCATACTTTTCTAACCTCACAGTTTATCACATTGAGTGAACATTAAGTGCCTTTCTATACAACAGGGAGGGCCACCAACGGGTCAGGTTTTAAGGATATCCTTGCTTCCGCAAAGGTGGGTCCCACTGATTGAGCCACCTGTGCTGAAGCAGAGATATCCTTAAAACCTGATCTGTTGGTGGCCTTTGAGGACTGCAGTTGGCCACTCCTGTTCTAGAAGGTTGTGTAATAGTATCCTGTTAAACTGCCTGAGGACAACTACATTCTCAACAGTGAGATCATTACCTAATTTTTGGGGTAACAAATGGATAAAGTAATTTTGCTCTACAGAGTAAGAACAGGAAAGAGCAGTAGGTTTAAAATGTGATTGAAGGATTTAATTTTTGTATCACATTCTCTCTGTATGGTACCCAACTGATTATTGCGGAAGCTTAACTCTGCATAGCTACATGAGATTCATTGGCCATGCCTGAGAAATGGTTCAGGTACTGTACAGTATTTCCCATGCAAGATAATTTTCATGCTGCTTAAACTTCATAATGCAATTTAACAAGGCAACACTAACTCCACTGCCATGTAAAATTCAGTAACGCCAAGTACTCTTACAGAGGTATTTGTCATTTGTTTTCACTCACATGCCCTATATTAGAACCTTCATGAAGTATCCTACCTGAGGTCATTTAGATGGATAGGGATGTAATTTACAGGCCAACAACAGCAATGCTCAGAATATAGTTCATGTAAATAGGAATATGGAATATAGATTAGAGAGGTAAAAACTTTTCTACACAGTGTACCTCTGTTGGGAAATAACTCATATATACATAAAGTCTCAGCTTTCTGTGTGAATTTCGCTTTTGGTTTCAGCAATGCAATTAACTCTTGTTCCACTGGGAAGTAAAACACACTACCACACCTGGTTTGCAGTTCTTAGCCCTGAACCTGTCCTGACGTCTGAGCCCACATTCCTTCTTCAGTGAGAGTCACTTCCTTTTATATTTTAGAATTGCTTTCCCAAATGAGTACATTATGCCTCTGCTTACAAATGACGCTGGAGGGATCTCCAGGGTTTTAGTCCAGCTTCCGATGCCCTTAAGGCAGGCATGGCCAACTTCAGTCCTCAAGGGCCACCAACAGGTCAGGTTTTAAGGATCTCTACTTCAGCACAGGTTTTTTTGACTGAGCCACTGATTGAGCCACCTGTGCTGAAGCAAGGATATCCTTAAAAACTGACCTGTTGAAGGCCCTTGAGGACTTAATTTGGCCACCCTCGGCCCTAAGGCTACAGTACACTTTATAATAAGAATAATGCAAAAATCAATGGCACATCATTTAAAAATAACTTAACATCTTTCTGTCCCCTGAAATACATTCACACATCACGTTTCCGTGCCCCTGAGAAGCGCAGGGATGTGAAAGCTTACGCTACACAGTGAAAATATATTTTCTGTATTCACTCATGCACGAGTTGAGAAAAACCAATGAACCTTGTACTGTAGTTCATCAGTATATCAATCTTTTTTTCTCCGTAAACTTATTATTATTATTCCAAAGGAACTCAAGAATGTAAACAATCATTCAAGCTTTCCATGATGAACAGCCGACTTCATTGTCTGGAACAGGCTTAGAGTTGGTCTTTGACTCTAAAGTCATTGTGTAACACTGAATGTTTGGCACAAAAACAGATAGGACACTTGCTGCAATCTTATTGCCCGATGTAGAGGTGATAAAGACATGCATAAAGTCTCTTTGCACCCAGCATATACACACTATTAGTGTGACTCCTTGCATCTTAGTAACCTTTGTCCCAATAATTGATACATTTGTCACTGGGGAGGTTCTGGCATTATAGGACAGGGAGGTAGAGAAAAAAAAAAGCTTCTTAGCATTTCCATTTAAAAATGTCTATTACATTAGAATTATGCATCCTTTTTCCTTTTTGATTATCTTCTATAAAAGGTTTCATTTGTCAATCATTTTCACAATAAAGTTAGTGTTGACTAATCCTTAGGTCATAATGGATACCCTTGAAACATTTGCATGTCAGCACTTAACAACAAGGAACAGTGGTACCACTCATGTTCAAAAATGCGTTCTCTACAGCACGAAGAACTTCAGGGTAATCTTATTTAACAGACAGAATATTTGGTTTTGATCCATCTCTCGGTGACAATTGCTTAAGCTCAGTACTTTCTTCTATATTTAATTCTTCTTGAGAATGGATATCTTGCTGACACCTGCACCAACTGTGTGCTGTGTACAGTCTAATACCTGCTCTATAGAACAAATTGTTTCTTTTCATTTGTGCATCAATTAATGAAGTAGAATGTCTGTTATTTTACAGTAGAAAAATAAATTGACTCTTAATTGGCTTCTAAACTGCAGCACTTTTCTAAACGTATTCATTCTAGTTTTGTGTACTATTTTTGCAGTATTTATTTTATAAAAAAAATGAAAACATAAAATGTCTATGTTCCTGGCAAAAAAAATCCTATACGGCATATAGCACATATATAAAGTTATAAATGCCCAATAATTCCTGCACAGACCCTTTCCTATTTCTCGCCCAATAATACAGATGCATCAAGATTAAAGGTTTCCGGCACCGGGGTAAGATGCGACAGTAATGCTGCGCGTGGGGGGGGAGCGGGGATTCCGATCCGGAAAAACGTGGACTCCACGGCGTGCGAACGTGGCAGACACTGTCTCAGGCGCCGCAGACTTTTGCTTTGTCAGCCGCGGCTCTGAAGACAGTAAGTCTTGCTACATCTGTACATTGTAACTGGCAAGGCCTCAATATACTTAGCTTTTATTGTATGTAAGTATATCTTTATTTATATAGCGCCATTAATGTACGTAGTGCTTCACAGCAATAATACATGTGATAATCATATAAATACCAAATAATACAAATAAGACATAATTGGAAGAAGTGCTACAGACATAAAAGCAAAATTTAGGAAAAGGAGTCCCTGCCCCGAAGAGCTTACAATCGAATTCGTAGGTAGGAAGAATGTACATAGACAGTAGGACGGTGCTCTGGTAAGTGCGTCTGCAAGGTTTATGTATAGTATCAGCCACGGAGCTACTCATGCTTCGTTAAAGAGGTGTATATTATACTATCATATAGTATTTTCCTGTGGCCTCTTGGACTCTGGTAACAGAGTACATTTCATTAATCCATAAACCTACTCAAGATTTAAGTTCACTTTTCTTTATCAAACCATAGAGGTCTAAATAAGATATTTTCCTGCTGGTGACAAGTAGCGGTGCTCTGCGAGTTCTTGTGTACTTGCTTACTGTAGCTTTAGAATGTAAAAGCGAATAAACTCTAGGTGTATGGCTTCAAACCAACTGCATAACGATGAAGGCAAATAAGGTCAGTGAATCTGACTCACCAGCGGAGTAAACAGGTGACATGTTTTAAAAGGAAAATACAGTACTGCTGGAGACAGAAATAATTCCTTTTCAGAAGGCACCCTGAGCAGTATGATCATCTTAATCCCCAGGACTCTGGAATACAACTGTTGTGAGACTGCAAAGCTATGCACAATAAAGGCTTTTATTCAGGGCACCATATGACCCCGTGCAGCATGTAAGCACATGCTTGGAACAAATTGACATTTCAAAGGAGAGTCTGATTTTGACTATCCAACCATGGCGTGTTATACTGGCACATGGTTTTGATGTGATTGTGATGCAGTGTATAATACAGGATATACATAACTGGTAAATGGTAAACCCATAACATCTTTTATTCTTCCAGATTTCATCACTGTTTCTTTTATTCATTAAGATTGAACTCGAGCTTATTACACAACCTCTTGAAAAGATAAACATTTAGAAACACTGTTTCATGTTATTGTAATTTAGTGGGAAAGACCATGAGGCTAATGGTTAATCCGCTTTCTTTTGCTCTCTGCACTGCGCGTCTTGTCATGGAACCTTGTGCTCTGCCCCAGCACTTTTTATCCTCTCTCAGTCACACACTCTTCCTGACTCTCTCTCTCTCTCTCTCTCTCTCTCTCTCTCTCTCTCTCTCTCTCTCTCTCTCTCTCTTTCTTGCTCAATATGCTGGGAGTCTGCTTCACCATTCTGGAGAAGATTCTAGTCCGGGGTGGGCAATTACAGTATATTGGCTGGTGGGCCACTTCACGAGCTTTGGTAAGCTTTGCAGGCCACACATTTAATGTAGGTGATCACCAGCTTCTCCCCCACATACTCTTCACCTGCATCTCCCCTACTGTACATGCCCCCCCTTTCTCTCTATTACCCGCTTACTCTCCCCTTCTCTCACTCATTCCTACCCTTCTCTCTCATTCTTTCCCCTTCACTCTCTCCTTTCTCCCCACCTTCTCTCCCCCTCCCTCTCTCCCCACCTCCTTGTCTCTCCGTATCTTCTTTCTACCTCCCCAAATTCTCTCAACTCGGATGCCCTACCTATGGTGCGGGACCTTAAGTCACGATTGAGGGAGCCCACCCAGATGGGGATTGGGGAAGGTGGTCTGACTTCTGGTGGGGCATTACTTGCGTGTAAGGACCACACCTGTGTGGGCTTCCTCCACTGCAGGTAAGGCCACGCACTGCAGGTAGGGTCAGGGGAGGGGTAAGGAGAGAGGAACCCTACTCTGGCAGGCATGATTTAATAATTTGGCGGATCGAATGTGGCTTGCCCACCCCTGTTCTAGTCCCGTAAGTTCTGGATCTTTCTGTGTCAACATGTATTTTCCATCTCACTTTTCCCTTCCTCCTTTCTTTCTACATTTCCCTCACTCATTGTAATACTCTCCTCCCTCCCAGGCACTTTAACCATGACTTTCCTTATCTTTACCAACTATTTTCAGTGGGCCCTTTAAATTAAATTCTGTGGTTCCCTAACCAAAAAAAAAAGGTTTGAAAAACACTGTTCTAAGGCAGCGGTGCGCAAACTGGGGGGCGTGCCTCCAGGGGCGGCCGAGACTTTTCTGGGGGGGTGCAACGTTTACCAAGGCCCCGCTTTTAGAGCGCGAGGCCTCTGTAAACTTACTTACTAGGCTCTGGTCACGCGTCTGACAACGCGGCGTCAAATGATGCCCATTGCCATGGAGACGTGATGTCAAATGACGCCGGGGGTCACGTGATGTGACATGACCCCCAACGCGTCATTTGACGCATCATTAGACGCGAGTGGGTGCGCGACCGAGGAGGGAGCAGGTAGGGTGGGAGCAGACACGGGGAGTTTGCGCACCGCTGTTCTAAGGTAACATTAGTTATTGTTACAGTTTACAGCTCAAACTGTGATCATTTGTTTGCCAATATTCCCAGCAAACAGGAAAGTGTTGCAAATATCTTGAACTACTTGGGAGGTGTGCTGAATGAAACCTGCCATAGAAACCACAGCTTGTTTTAAAACTCATTAAAAATGGCATTAAGAGTTGAAAAATAATAATTTAAAAAAAAATACAGTAAGTATTATATAATAATACACAATTGATTTATTTAGAAAAAAAACCCCATAATATTTCACGTTTTGCTGCTTTAAGTTCCCATAATGCAATGGTAACCTAAATTATCACAGTGTATATTATCTTGAAAGGACATACTAATATTAAGCTGTGTTTTCTCCAGTAAAGAGCATATTGTTAACTATTATTATTATTATTGGCTACTAATACTACTTTTCATGATAATAACAAGCAAATATGAATACGAGGCGTTTCCATAACATCTCATATCCATAAAGGTATGTTAAGGTTATCACACAGACTTAACCCCACGCCAACGTTAAGTTACTACTTTCAAACCTAAACTTGGCGTTACTTACGTCCAGACACTGAAATAGGGCTGTTACAGATTGTAAGAAATCCTATTCTAGTCTTCCTCCCCCTCCCAAACATATTGTATATCTGAATAGATTATAGACAGCTGCTGATGGCTGGCGCTCTGAAGGACAGCGCTTTGAAGTAGAAGGTTGAATTTCTTATATGCAAGAAGCTATTCATAAGATTGTCAGGTAGACAAAATATCTTAAGTCGTTGTAAAGAAATACACTTAGGCCTCGGTCCCGCTGCGCTCGTTGGCGCGGGCGGCAATGTCGCGAGTTCCCCACCAGCAGGGGAATCCTCGCGAGCCGGTCCCGGTCCCCACTGGCGGCACAGCTGACTACACGCTGTCGCGCGTCAGCCGCTGGAGACACCAGAGAATGGTGTTTTCTAGCTTTGACGCGTGACGTGTGTGGCTGTGAGCCAATGGGGAGGGGAGGCTTCGGGAGGAGGAGAGGCTTCGGGGAGCGGGGAGGAGTGTGGAGTGAAAGCAGGTGAGTGCCTTTCTCTGTGTGTGTGTCTGTGTGTGTGCGTGCCTGTCTGTGTGTGTATGTGTCTGAGTGCGTGAGTGCCTGTGTGTGTGTGTGCGCGTGTATGAATGAGTGCCTGCGTGTGTGTGTTTAAACTTACCTTCCAGCTCCAGCCCGAGTCCGTGGAGGGAGGGGGGGGAGAGTAGCGGGTCCCTCCGCTCAAGCCACGCCCCCCCTCCCTGTCAAACCGCCCACCTCCCGCCCACCTCCCGATCAAACCTCCCACCTCCCGCCCACCTCCCGCTCCGGCTCCCGCTCCCTACAGACCGCAGATCGCGGTCTGTGTATCTCAGCGCACCGCCTGTCAGCAGCGCAGGTGCGCTGACTCTGGGAGCGGGGCCTTAGCCTTAGAATAGGATATACCTACGTAAGTAATATTTTGTGTATAAGAGACTAGTCTAGAGTAAGGTTAGTCAGAGTCATCGAAGGAGTCACCAGTCACCATCTAGGAGAACACATGTCATCTTGATGTGAATACCATATGTCTGTGAGTAAATTGGAAGAATAAAGCTTCTTTATCTGCCAAAATGTGAATGCTGAAATGTATGACTCTTGGAAGAAAAAAAAGAGATTTAACACAGGTTCTGGGTGGGTATAAAGCCACAGTTAGGATTAGCTGCGGTCACTAACGTAGCATTATTTCCAGTGTTATTTCCCTCTCCTCTACTGCAAAAGCCCTATTCCAGGGTCCGGATCAGAGTAACGCAAAGACGCACTTAATGTTACACTTTTGGAAGATAACATAAGGTTGTGCTACAATAAAATGACATTAAGCCTATGCTAATGAGATGTAGAGCTGTTGTTTTTGCATATAATTAGATTGAGCACATGCGGTAACCTCAGGGAACATAATATCCGTTCCTGGTTCAGGTAACATCACGTTATGTGCTCTGATTTAACAGATCTTTTTGGATCTAGACCCATATTTTCCTTGTGTACGATTTCCAGTTAACCCCTCCTTCTGCTTGCTGTACTACCAGGGCTGCCACAGAATGTATTGGGCCCAGGACAGAGTAATGACATGGGCCCCAGGTTGCGGTGGGGGAGGGCTGTAGGACAGGTGTAGGAGAGCAGGACCGCTCAGGCACCAGATGTCTGACCCACCCACATCTTATGAAATGTCCATATCGGACCTGAAACGTTATTTTCTCTGTTCTTGGCTGTTACAATAAATGAAGATTTGCATTGGGAACTTGTGAGTAGAGCTCTTCTTTGTAGCTCTGTCCTAGAGGTGACCTGCACTTTGAAGAAATTGTTTCTCTATGTTGTGTTGGCTGCACAAGTAGAATTTTCCTTGCCTGAAACGGTTTCCCCGCACTTTGAAATTGGCCCCACCCACACGCCAGAGGGAACTTTTGCTGAAGTCAGACCTGACTTCTGCTCAGGCCCAAACTTCCAGTCTAGGCCAGAGAGGCCCAGCAGAGCTGCTCTTCCCCCTGTTGGTGGCCCTGTGTACTACTCGTTACGAAGAGAGGGTGTTCACTTTGTTTTCGTTTCAACAGATGCTGTAAATTCAGAGTGCCCAGATTTGTATGGGAAAGTAACTAAACATGTGCTTCAAGAAACATAAAAGGCACATTACAGACTTGCCATTCACAAGATGAAAACTAATCCTTAATGGGTTAAATCACTGGAAAATATTAGAATATACTAAATAATGATATTTAGATATTTTGCCAATGAACTCTTCAATCATAGTTGTCACTGTATGCTATTCAAGTAATGTATTATTCCATCTATTCTGTCTGGTATGAACAGTCATTTGTAAGCGGAAACCCCTTTACTAAAAAGTATAAATGCTTCTTTCTTTCCAGCACAAAATCTCTGGAATTTACTGTCTCAACATCATTTTTGCCAGCTCTGTATCCAATGTTTTATACTTCAATCCAACATGCTTAACAGGCCATTAAATATTCACTTGTTTCTGTATTAGATCATAGTTTGAGTCAAGAAAGACTGTAACTCCTAGGCAAGAACTGTAATAGAAGTGAACATCAGCCAATCTGCATTTTTCAAACAGCTAACAAAGGAGGGCACAAAACAGGTTGTAAGCTGAATTTTCAGACCTTTTAAAAACAACTGCAAAGTGGTCAAAAGGAATGTGGTCGGCGTTTATTCCTGCTGAAAAATGGAACTGTAATCTTATTCTTCAATGGGTTCAAGGCAATTCCACACTTGAATGGACCAGTCCTGGAACTGATACAAAATTCATATGTAAACAGGAAGGAGAAGATAAAACACAAGTTCTTGAAAATACCCCTACAATCCTTGTGTCCTTTAAGCCTTGATCTGGTATTTTTTATGCTCATTACTGTACTTATCAGTTGGTACAGTATACAAAATGTTAACTACATTAGTAACTTATTTTTCTGGATCATGACGATGTCACTGCTGGATGTATATAATACACAGAAAAGGAGTAGTGAATGTAGTCTATACTTTGGTGGTCATAGTGCAATGGGCCATGTTTGCTATGTGGTGCTAAGCCACAAGGCACTGCTAAGGCCATTCCCTTTTTCTAAAGGCTTATGAATAACTGCTGCACAAGAGCAGCGTTACTGTATTTATGTATAATATAGGTAAGCAAATAGAACAGAGTCCCAATAACAGTGCACCCGGATCTCAGGTGAGTTGTGGTAGCAATATGTAGCTTTATAAGCTCTGAACCTGCTTGAAGTAGGATTATAATGGCCCCTGTGAAATTGTATATACTGGCACAATAATATATATATATATATATATATGGTATGTCATCTGTGCCTGTAATTCCCTGCTCTGTCTGGAAATCCTGATAGCTGCAGGCATGACAGAGTTAATCTGTGGGCTATTGACCCCCCCCCCCTTGTGCTTCTCCTGGGAGTAACTAGGGGGGGGGTGACTCATGGCAAGAGAGAGATCCTATCATGATGGGTCTGATGTCATGAGCCGGCCCCTTCTAGAAAGCTCTTAGCAGTATGCCACAAAACATACTGTGTCTTTTGGAGCCCTGCTTTCAAGCTAGCAGGATATGCTCCAGAGCTGTAAGTTCCTCCCCATAGTGAGGGCAGGCTTGCTCAGATCAGGTAGGTCTGAGTAACATCATGGACCTGCACCCCAGAATACCAGGGGGTGTGTACCACCCAGAAGCTGTGATCTGCTGCTGTACTGTATTGCTGTGTTATGAGCTGCAGTGGATACAATAAAGAATACAATTTTGACATATACCAGCCTGGATCTATTCAGTGTGGAAGAAAGGCGGTGTGTGTGTGTGTTTCATAAGAAGTCCCCTGATTCTAGTCAGGACCCATGGGACTGGAGGCACTGACACCAGTTCTCAGACCATCCTAAAGCCTATCCTGTCTTCATAACACCACAGACAGACCTCAGAGCACCATACACCTAGTAGTAACAGCATAGCTCCCCAGTAAAGGCCCCGATATGAGATTGGCGGGGTGGGAGGGGGGGGGAGGGGGGGAGGGGTAGCAGGGTTGCATATATATAGCTCATAGGTTGAGTAGTGTAAATAATGACAGTCCTGTTGGTCTGTAGAACACAAAAGGAGAGTGTAAAGAGACAACAAAAGGACCTATGTGCACTCGCTATTCGCTAAAACTGTACCTGTTTTATGGTCTGTAGAACAACCAGAAACTGTATATGAATAGCTCCGACTACCGCCTCTGTATATATAAAGGCAATTTCGCGCGAAATGCGTTAGAGTGGTGCTAACCTGCCTCATACCATGTGTGCATTGTTCCAATAAATTATTTTAACCCATTTTTGACATCGCAGCCCCCACTTCTATTTTTCCTGCTCGCTGTGCTCCGTTGCTACTACTCATGGTACTCTTTATGCATAATATGGTAGGCCACAAGCGACATTCTCAGTGCCGCGAGATCGGCGATCCATGCGATATGACAAAAATGCCCCATTAAGTGCTCAGCGATTTTGCTGCTTAGAGGATCCAGGTTCTTATGCTGCTGTATGCTTAGGTTTGATGTCGAGGAATTTTATATTAACCAGACACAAAGAGAAGAGGAAATGAGTACTTGAAAGCATAACAAACAGACCGAAACTGACATAAGTGACATAAGCAACGCAAAATGAAACAGAGCTAATTATTTAGAGCTTTTGGATCCCATTTCAGAGATATTTTCTTACGGCATTGCTCTTACCATATACACAAGACATTGCTTATAATTGACATATGATGAGAAAAGGTTAACCATGTTTTATTAATTGAGTTGAAAAGACAAATTGGACTGCTTAGAACATTATTTATATGCAAACCGCTCATAGAAGTCAAACTTGTTGCTCTAGAACACGAGTGCTAAGATATTGTGTGCAAATGAAGACTTAATACATCTGCCAACTATAAATGCTTTATACAATGCTGTGTACCGGCAGTCCTCGTTTTACAACGCTTCGCTTTACAACAAATGGCTTATCCAACGCTATGCAATGCATACCTATGTTCATTTTTACAACGTCAAAACGGCCTATCCAACGCTCTTACGACGCTTTGCAAAGTTGTTTATGTATATATAATATATATAATACTATATTATACTATATACAGGCATACCCTGCATTAACGTACGCAATGGGACCGGAGCATGTATGTAAAGCGAAAATGTACTTAAAGTGAAGCACTACCTTTTTCCCACTTATCGATGCATGTACTGCACTGCAATCGTCATATACGTGCATAACTGTTGTAAATAACACATTTGTAACAGGCTCTATAGTCTCCCTGCTTGCGCACAGCTTCGGTACAGGTAGGGAGCCGGTATTGCTGTTCAGGAAGTGCTGACAGGCGCATGCGTGATCTGCCGTTTGCCTATTGAGCGAGATGTACTTACTCACGAATGTACTTAAAGTGAGTGTCCTTAAACCGGGGTATGCCTGTAATATATTATATTTCTATATTATATTATATATTATGTTATATCTTATACTATATTTGTGAAAGCACTGTATGCCTGTCTGCATGGCCTCTGTCCCTAGCGGAAATCTCATTGGTCCCTTGGCCCGCCCGCCCCCGCACAACTATCATTGGCCTGAGGCGGAGTGACGGGCCAAAGGACACACACACACACACACGGTAGGGGGGGTGTGTTACATACATTAGCAGCATGTATAACCCGGGGGGTGGGGCTCACAGTGTTAGCAGCACATCTCCCGGTTTCTTACCCTCCGGTCCTGGAGGCTCCGCCTCTTCCTCCCCGAACATCAGCCTGAAATCCAAGTCATCGTGACCCGCGCGCACCTCCTCCACTCCCCGTGTTTCCCTGTTTCCCGCACTTTCACCCCCCCCGGCGCCGCTACAGTCAGCGGGGGAGCAGACCGAGCACCCAGGACACAGCGGGGGACTCTCACCTCCCCACGGCTCTCACCACATATAGGCCACTGCCTCACCCGGCGCTCTCGCTCACCCCCCCACCCACACACACAGAGCACGCACTGTGCATCTCTCCCCTCACACAGGGCGCTCCTCCGGCTGTCTCCGCCTCTCCCCGCGAAAGGCACAGCACCTCCTCACCGGAGCGTCTCAGCCTCTCCGCTGAGGAGCCCGAGGTGAGGAGGAGGGCGGCCGGTACCCGTAGGAACAGGAGCGCGGCCGTGTGCAAGGTGAGTAAACACAGGGGAATGGGTTATTTTACGCGTCCAAGACTCACCCTGCCCTTTTCCCCCCCTACCCTCCCTGCCCCCCTACCCTCCCTGACCCCCCTACCCTACCTCCCTCCCCCTGCCATTTGCCCCCCTGGCCTCCCTCCCCCTGCCCTCCCTCCCCCTACCCTTTGCCCCCTGCCCTCCCTCCCCCTGCCCTTTGCCCCCCTGCCCTCCCTCCCCCTGCCCTCCCTCCCCCTGCCGTTTGCCCCCCCTGCCCTCCCTCCCCCTGCCGTTTGCCCCCCCTGCCCTCCCTCCCCCTGCCCTTTGCCCCCCCTGCCCTCCCTCCCCCTGCCCTTTGTCCCCCGCTCCCTGCCTTTTGCCCCCCCTCCCTGCCCTTTGCCCCCCTGCCCTCCCTCCCCTCCCTCCCCTCCCTCCCCCTGCCCCCCTGCCCTCCCTCCCCCTGCCCTTTGCCCTCCCTGCCCTCCCTCCCCCTGTCCTTTGCCCCACCTGCCCTCCCTCCCCCTGCCCTTTGTCCCCCCTCTCCCTGCCTTTCCCCCCCCTCCCTGCCCTTTGCCCCCCCCTCCCTGCCCTTTGCCCCCCCCTCCCTGCCCTTTGCCCCTCCCCTCCCTGCCCTTTGCCCCCCCCTCCCTGCCCTTTGCCCCCCCCCCCCCTCCCTGGACTTTGCCCCCCCCCCTCCCTGCCCTTTGCCCCCCCTCCCTGCCCTTTGCCCCCCCCCTGCCCTTCCACGCCCGGGCAACGCCGGGTATATCAGTTAGTTATATATATATAATACAGTATATGCACTATATAATTTATGTGTATGCTGCATATCTTATTGTCTGCATAAAATATTTGGTGTATTTTAGTGTTAAAAATGCCTTCAGGAACAGAACCTTTCATTTAAACAGTGTTCCTATGGGAAAACGTGTTTCGCTTTACAACGTTTCGCTTTACAACGCCATTTTGAGTAACGCATTGTGTCGATAACCGAGGACTGCCTGTATAATCAAGAGATTTGGGTGGTATTTCTACCACACATTTCTACTGGTGAAAACTGAGAAATGTGAGATGGGGGACAAATAATGAAAATGTCCCTAAAAACACACAACGTTTTAGGCATTTTTCATTTTTACTTTTAGTACGTAGGAACAAGCTGTATGGTACAGAGAAGTTGGACAGATATATTGGTTGATAGTGTTTAAAAAGCATGGATAAAACTGCCAAATAATGGAAAATAAACGAAGAACTGGCGCATCAACTTGAATGAAACGCACATTCTCAACATAATGCAGGGTAAACTAACAGATATGTATCTATCTGCTAAACATGCTGAATTGGAGCTTTGGATTTAGACCAGTGGTGTCCAACTTTTTATTGGTGAAGGAACCCCATGTGAATTTCTGAGGAACCCCCACCCTCTCTAATAGCGTGTCTGAGATCAGATACATTGCAAGGAACCCCCACCCTCTCTAATAGTGCGTCTGAGATCAGATACATTGCAAGGAACCCCAGCCCTCTCTAATAGCGCGTCTGAGATCAGATACATTGCAAGTAACCCCAACCCTCTCTAATAGTGTGTCTGAGATCAGATACATTGCAAGAAACCTCAACCCACTCTAATAGCGCGTCTGAGATCAGATACATTGCAAGGAACCTCAACCCTCTCTAATAGCGCGTCTGAGATCAGATGCACTGTAAGGAACCCCAACCCTCTCTAATAGCGTGTCTGAGATCAGATGCACTGTAAGGAATACCAACCCTCTCTAATAGAGCATCTGAAATCAGATGCATTGTACATTATTCTGTATTTGGTACAATTTTCAAATTACCTGAAAATTGCAGGGAACCCTTTAGGGATGCCTGGGGAACCCCTATGAAAAAACACTGATTCAGACACTACAAGAAATGCCCTTGAATGTATTTGGTTTACCAATAATTACAGAGATTTAACCTAATGTGTTAACCCATGTTTGCAAAGCAGTGCTCTTCCTGAAGATGCCTTGCAGCCCATTCAAGGGAACTGTAACCACTGCTTACTAAATATGGGCCCTAGTGTCTCAAGCTCAAGGTGAGTTCAGGGCAGCTGTCTGCACATACAGGCTGTGGCTTTTGCTTACACACCATGATTCAGACATCTGGATTCATGCTTTCAGATGTCGTTTATTGTTAGGCAACTCGCACAGACAAGTTGAAGGTTACTGTTGGACTTTACATTACATTTACAGCAGAGTTAATACAATGATGTAATTAATGGGAAAAGATTATTAATTCCTTATACAGAAAAATGTCTAGGTGCTAAAAGTACAATAAGACCACTTTTGTAAATGGGGCTATCGACAATCATTAAAGAAAAGGTCACTGAGTATCAAGTTTATGATAGCCAAATATATTATCTGATAAATACATCTCACAACATGCAAACAGGCTAGGAGCAAAATGTTGGTTTGCATGTTTCATAATGATAATGTATTTATAACATATTTGTTTATTATTATCTTGGTGTGCAGCAGTCTCTGGTTATAGGTTCACATCAGAAAACTAGAGGCCAGCAGTAATTAGCATGGTACATGTAAAAGGTCTCATGTTTTGCAGTAGCTCAGCTTATTAACCAATTCGACACGATAACTGTGACACTGTATATCTGACGTGTGGGGTATGAAGATGGCGTTTATTTGTCAACTGGCATAAGAAATGTTTCCAAGGAATCAGAAGAAAAACAATACACTTGTACAGTAATGGTTTGTGCACATACAGATTTGTTACTGCACGTGTTGATAATCCTTGTTTATAGCTGTGGTTTTTGTGAAATAGTAAGCAAAGAAATACTGTATGGATTTTTACACATTTTCTTGCCTTTAGATTTTCCATTGGAAGAAGTATTTACTGTACATGTAATATGTATATTCAGGTAGTTTGTTCTGCTAAGCATCTGTGCGCATGTGTTATACATATAGCTTATACATTAGTGTATATTTATATACATGTATATACTATGTTGTCTAATTCTGGCCTATTGTTTGTCTTTGGATACACTCACATTAAAGCACTTAAAAATACATAATCACTCATAGCTTTGTTGGGGTAACCACAGCTTAATCATGGTTTTAGTCATGATAATAAATAGGCTTGCATCTGAATTTAATATATATCACAAGTATTAGCAATATGATTTTATTTAACACTTTGGTATTCCGTCAGTGAAATAGGGTGTTGATTTCTGTATAATATATATTTTGATACATACTGTGCATCTCCTTCACACGTATGCAATTGCTTGCCTGGTATATTCACTCATTGAGACTGTGCCATACTGCATGTACACTGCATGTACAGTGCACTGCATAGCGTGCATTAAAAGGAACTGTTGCAATGTGCATTTTGCTTATGCATACTAGATTGGGCTGCGCTTCTTATTGTCCCATCAGCATTCACACTCCCATGCAGCTTTTTCCGAGCAAACTAAGTTGTGGTTGTAGAGTAGGCGTAGACAACTTCAGTCCTCAAGAGCTACCAACAGGTCAGGTTTTCAGGATATACCGGCTTCAGCACAGGGGGGCTTTATCAGTCCCTGCTTCAGCACAGGTGGCTCAATCTTTGACTGAGCCACTGATTGAGCCACCTATATGAAGCAAGGACATCCTGAAAACCTGACCTGTTGGTAGCTCTTGAGGACTGGAGTTGGCCGCCCCTGTGTAGAGCATGAAGAAAGGCGAACAAGACCGAGACAGAACGGGGACGTTCAAAAAGTAATCAGAAATTGTACGTTTACAAGAGTTTCTCTTTAAGCCGTAAGCATGGAAAACTTGCCTAAGGCTGCACAATACAAGTCGGCGAGTGTATCACGAAAGTATTTAAGTCTTACCTTGAGCTCTGGAAGAAATAAAAACACAGCTAACGCACATCAGCAGTATAAATATCTGGAATGGGAGAGGAAAGCGTTGTTCTGCTCGGAGACTCTCTGACATCTTATCCTGACTGAAAAACAGCTTTCATCAGCTGGCCGAGGAGAACAGAACCATAATATACAGTTACAGAGGATGTGAGAAATTTCCTGCATGCAGCTGGTTAACTCTTCCTGCCCCAGCTGATCATCTAGTCTCTCTCTCCCCCTAAAGTTTTTTTTTTCTTCTTTTGGCAAAGAAAAACTGTTGACCGTTGCAGTAAATGAGCAAACTGTCTGTGTTGGCTGGCGAGAGGTATTAGGGTCGTTAGTGAACGAAGGCAGGCCTGTGAAATCTATCCATGCCAACATTTACAGTTCTCATTACAATGGAACAAATTATTGTCCTCCAGACTTTCAGCAATTCTCTGCAGGATCCTAAAACCTCCCAGCACATTGTGGAGTGTCTGCACAAATTCTGTGTGTGCCACAGGATTCCTGTGATACAGTAGATCTGTGACATTGGTGATGTCTGTAAAGTTTTAAGGACAAAATAAGTCCTTCTGGGATTCAAGTGAAAGAGAGGAATTATTTTCAGGTTAGAATATTATAATTTAAAAGATATTTCTGAGGAAGAGTGACGCTTTTAAGAATTTTAGTGACAGAGCACTGCAGTAAAGTAACATGTTTGCCGTGACAGACTGGCAGGATCCCAAAATCAAATCATCTTGATTCATTGTTATGAGGTCTTTTAACTATAATGTTATAGTTATAGTGGTGAATTGCAGACAAATATCGGCCGGGCCGATTTCTCTCATTCTGGCCCTCATCCCACAAGGCGGCGTCATGGGATGTTGCCTTGTCATTGTGACGCATAGCCTTGTGAAGTCATGTTGTCATGGCAACGAGACACAGATGTCGCAGCATCATTTGACGTTGGGTCGCCAGGACTACGCAACGCTGCAGGAGGAGATAACGCCCTGGAGAAGGTAACAGACACTTACAGAGGCCCCACGCTCTCCCCTGGCAATCAGTTTAATTGTTGTGAGGAAGGGTGCAGGGCCTGGTGTGGTGGTACCGCCATGAAGCCCCCATTACACTCCCCCCTCTATTTCCTCTACTCACTACAACACACACTTGCCCCCCCCGCCCCAACAATCTTATCTTGGGGGTGAGGTCTTATCAGTGCTGATCCAATCCTGCGCCGGTCCGGGAACTCCACAGCTCCCTCCTCGAGTCGGGTGGAAGTTGAGCCCAGATTCCGGTACCAACGGATGGAAGGAGAGAATCACTGTGACTGCCGAGCTGCTGCTGCATGGGGAGCTGGGGAGCCGCTGGACACCACTGCTGGAGTGCCAATGGGGAAGTGGTCCTATGACCAGCAGCACCCACCAGGGCAAGCCCGAACCCCCAATAGGCCAAACCACCCCTGGTTATAGCCATCATCAGTTGTTTTTGTCCATTTATATGAATAGCTGTTAGTAATTGATAAGGGCTATCAAATATTATTGAGTAGATCTTTTTGACTCAGCTATGTGACTAGACTTGGTCTTGTATTTAAGTACCAGAGGAAATGGTGAAAGGAGACCTATCAGAAGTGAGGGAATATACATATTATATACACAAAGCTCATGGTGTAAAATAAATTGCATCACTACTCTTCCAATGTTTTTGATGTGTCATATTTGAAATCTACTCAACAGGCTCTACTAAAAAGCCAGGAAGAAGCCACACAACCTAACAATGACTAAACGTAGACAATTTGGGGGTTAATAAGAGAGCATATCCTATTGCTTTGACAATACTTCATTGCACCTAAGAAGGCCAGAAATAGTCTGTTATATGGTTGTAAGAGGGATGTGTGATGAAAGGATTCCTTACTCAGCGTGCAATCAGATAAATAACCCATATGATCTACTATTTTTTCAAGTGTAGTCACCTACACTGTATGACAATACATAGGACTGTAGTAAAGTAAAAATAAATACATGTGTATGTTTGATTACCTTATTTTCTTTCTTCACATATGGCTCATTTTGCATTGATAATGATTGCATTTAGTAGTAAAGGGAGGATGTATATCACCATTAGTTTCTTTTAACATAATACATAAATAAGATATAGTTAGCACACTGGAGTGCATGTTCACCTACAAGGATAAATACTTTTAAAAATAAGCATAAATTGTAATTGCATTGCCATAACACCTTCCTGCACTGGAAGACCCCTTACAAACCATCGACTTGGACAGGATGTAATACGTCTTCCAGCACCAGAAAGTGCCTTATGGCAGAATATTGCTTAGTTAGATATGGCCAAATCATGCCCAAGACTCTCCAACTTCTCCGATATTATCAGACCTATAGAAAGATGAAGCACTCTCAATGTTGGTGCGACTTTTGTCATCATAATGATGCAATGTAAGTAGTGTGGCTCTACACCTGCAATGGAATGGTTATTCCATTGTTGTACTCTGTAATGCTGGGTTTTTGACCCACGTACTTTGGCCTAGCTGTTGGATATTTTATGGAGGATAAAACAGTATTTTAAAATACATTGCTATTGATTTTCTTGACTTTGTTATCCCTTTAAAACAAACTACCCTGAATAAATACAGTTGAAGGGATATTCCAAGAACAAGAACCACCATTTTGTTAAATGTGAGGTCGCCATCTAGTGGTGGTTCTGACCAAATACATGAAGGTTTGACCTGTGTGTAAATGGACAATCCCTCTTAGGAGTAGGACTAATGGCCTTGACACGTTTAAGGGGTTACATCTGGGTGATGGATGCCTTAATTTATCCCAATCAGACACCTATAAGTATTTTTAATTTTAGTCTTTAAACATGATGAGTCGAGTTTTGGAAGGGGTTTGATTGACTCTGGCTATCCCCTTCTTTCTGATGGGATCAGCAATTGCTCGCACAGCCAGAGCATCCTCTTCCCCTGCCATTATATTTAATGGCTCTCTGATAAGGACCAGGTGGCACGAGGGAAATATTTCCCTATCCAGAGGCCCCTAAAAAAATTAAAGCAGACAAAGCTCTCCTATTTGCATACTAATCAGTTTAGGAAAGCCAATTAGACTGTTCGATTATTCACAAAACGTTTTTTGGCAGGCTATGTGGTATTGTACCTTTAACCCATAGGCTGCTCTTATAACATGCCTGATAGTTCTTGTGTGCCGGCATGCCAGGGCCCCTTATGCTGTACCGGGTATGCCATGCTAGTAATACTCTTTTTCTAGGGGGATATCACGTTCACCACTCCATTGGACCGCTCCGTTTGTCACTTTGGAGCTGGTCGCAACCACGTGATCTCTACCCCAAGCGATTATGTGGCCACAACCCTGGAAGACTGGTGGTCTTCCAGCAGCTCAAGAGTGGAAGTGCCAACACTTCTACAAACATCTACAGTATGTGTGCTGAAAGTCTAATTTATTCTTTCTTCCCATTATTATAAGTATTCAGTTATCCATGTCACTTGCACATCTATGATTTCTTTTTTACATTTTGGCCCAGATTCACTAAGCTCTGTTTGACTATTTAACAAGGTCCAAATTTCTCAGGTAAGGTATAATCAAGGTTCTGCAGATACAGTAAATATATTTATTTTTTTACGCAAGAGCCCTATCCAATGATCACATGCAATAAGGTGCATTAATAATACCACCTTATTATGCACACATTGATGGGCAAACCTTTCACGCAAAATGTGCGAGATATGGAGGGATAAACCCTACAATCGGCTGCAACAGAACCTCGAGCCTAGAGAACACGCAGGATTTCACAGTAGATGCAACATTCACAATGGACCCCATCCACTTTGTACAAGACGTGCTTTCCCAAAGTAATTAATATGATCTACCACTCAGTTTAGGATTCATAGATTACAAAAAACATTCTGTCTATACTTTAGACTTTTTTCTCATTGTTCTTTTTATTGATTTTCTAACATTGCTGGAAACATGACAGATTAACACAGCTTTACAATTTTCCATATTTGAATTATATTTAAAAGAAAAAATATTTATAAGTAAAAAGGTATAAATCAGATGCTCAAACTTAACTCAAACATACACAATTCTTAAATTAAATAATTAACTCACAGAATATAGAAAACATAACTTTAGTCAGACATGTTACAGACGTTGGGTTCGGATATACTGTTCTCCTGTCTTGATACCTGTTTAACCTAGTTCTTTTCTCCCGCTGATTACCTCATCTATGACCTTGTTCAATTTGCCGCAAGAGACTCCAGGATGTGTGCACGAAAGCCTGATATATTTGGTCTTTTTCACTCTGTGGTAGGGAGTCAATATAGGGTTCCCATTTTGTAAAGAAATGCTCAGTTTTTTGTTCCTTATTGGTCTCCGTTTCCATTTTATCTAAGGTCATTAGCTGAGTGATACATGTTTGAACCGTTTCCATGTTTGGTGGGTTATACTTCACCCATTGCACCATTATAGTCTTTCTAGCTGCCATGAGTATCATTTCAGCAATCCTTGGGATTTCTGTGTCCCCATTAACTTCTTTCCACCTCTCCATGTTCCCAAATAAAACCGATAGAGGTTCCTTCACAGTTACCACTTTTGTCATGTCATGTGTATATATATTAGAATCTGGTCACAAAAATCAGATATACATGGGCATTCCCATAGGCAGTGTTGTAGATCCACTTTAATAAGCAGACATTTCGGGCATTTATTTTGATCCTTTTCTATCTGTGTACATTGGATATCAAACTCATAATATGCTCTATGTAGTAATTTAAATTGTAATTCCATCCATGTCTCTGATATTATTATTTTCCTGGTTCTACCCAATCCTACCAGCAAAGAGTCAATCTCAGTTATTTCTGGGAAGTCCTTGTTCCACTTGGCTGCCACGTTTTGCAATTGCTTGCCATGGAATTTATCTTGGATCCAATCATATAATTCAGAGATCGAATATGTAATATTATTTTCAGTCCTAAATTAGCTATCAAACATGTTTTCTAATATCTTTCTTATAGTTCTCTAGGCTCTTACAGTAATGTATGAGCTGCATGTAGGGGAAGTAGTCAGATTGTGGGAATTCCTTCTTAACTCTGAGCTCTTCAAATGACAAAGCGTTCCCGTTCTGTACCTACCAGTGTAAGGAATCCACACCTCAGTTTACTGCTTACCTTGCCTCACAGACCTGTGCAGTCCTGGAACACTCCCTCTGGTATTTACTGCAGCTGTGCAAGCTATCACTGCAACCTAGCCTTGTACTCACTCATTGGAGCAGTGCCTTCACACCCTCCTCCGGGGATTGGCCCGCTGGCCTTTAAGTACTGCATCCCCACAATCCTTCTCTGCTGAGCATAGTCCTTCCTGGATGTCACCGAGTGTTCTGCCACAAGCCCCTGGCTTGTTATCTCGTTACTACTCTGTTTTGTCCTAGTTCTTGTTCCTGTGCTGAAGCACTGATTCCCAGCGTACTTCAGCTTCCTGGTTTCCTGAGGCCAGCTACTATTTTTACGCAGAGGTCTTTTCCTGTGCTGAAGCGGAGGATTCTCCAGCCCGCTCAGGACTCTTGCACTGAAGCACTGGTTTACCAGTGCAGCCAGGCAGTGTGCCCACTCTGGTCTGCCTATCCTTTCCTGAGACCAGTACCATGGGCGCCGCACGTGCAGAGGCTACTCCCGCGCTCACGCTCCTAAGCTGAAGCGGGGAACTCCTGACTACCTGTTGCCGAACTCCTGCTTGAACAATGTTTACCCTGATGTCTCCGATCCTGACCCTGGCTAGTCCACTGACGATGCTGCCTTCTCCAGTCCCGACCCTGCTACGTACGACTATGAACTGCGCAATCCGGATCAGCCTGTGCGGTCTAAGGTCCATGCTTTTACAACTCCACCTCAGCCACGCGGTCCGACCCAGGTTTGTGGCGAGCACAACCGTGACAACCAGCTGCCCTATATTTTTTATTCCCTTGGTTTCCCACGGCTTAAACATATTTTGAGATCAACCTTGTTCAAATTTCATGTAGTACATTTTGTTTGCACATTTTACTTTATTCTTTGTGACATATTAGCACTATAATAGTTGAAATGTTAGGGTTTCCTTATTGTTAAAGAGCGATAAACACTACAAAATGATAAAATAATATTTTTTGCAATTTTATACTGTATATTGTGCTTGTTCACACGAATGATTATGTTATCAGAACTAGAACAAATGTTAACGCCTTCTATGTCATATAGAGGCCATCAGGTGTTTAAACTAATGGAGAGAGCCGTAAAGTAAGACATATTAGTGTTAATCTCATCAAGGTACGTAGCCAGGACCTCATACAAAGAAACATTTTGTATGTGACAGAAGGAAGCAGATACACTGGCGACACACTTTATTCGAGCTCGGCTAGTCCCACGAATTCGGGTATACCCGGGTGTATTGAGGTTTGTGACTGTTTTCTGCCCGAGTGCATTGAGTTATTTTCCAGGCAGGGATTGAAGCATTTTATTCCCGCTGGCTGCAATACTGCACAGTATATATATATATATACTGCATTACAATTCATGAATTTATGCCATATGGTAGACACGCGAAGCATTGCAGCCTATTAAATCCTAATCATTATCATTTAACAGATCAGCCGCCCATCAGCCAGGCATGAACCCAGGCTGGGAAGGCAAATGCAACGGGGCTTGTCAGAGGTGAGGAGCGGCGCATTCCAGGTATCTGCTAGGTACATACTGGGTATTTGCTCGAATAAAGTGTGTCGCAGCAGTAGATGGAAGAAAAAGGTGGGTTGTGAACAAAAATAGGAGGAAGCCGAACTACTGTAGTTGCAATAATGCACAGTGAAGACATAGGTCAGGGCACAGTGATAATCATGACTGGACCACAGCAACAGGTTAATCTCTATTCACAAAATGACAGTGGAAAGGAAGAGGAGTGCCCTTTTATGGGAAGGATGGAGTACAAAGACTGCTGAGACTATTAGAGACACAATTTGCTAGATCCACAAAGCTCTGTGAAATCATGGATCATGACTTTACCTGAAACAGAAACAGAATGTATGTTCCACAAGGTAAACGCGTATCCTGAAGCTAATTCTATGCAAAACCAATGTCCGGTCTACATCTCACTAGCACAGGCTTAGCATCATCTTATTGAAGCATGAAGTTGCATTACCTTCCAATAACGTGATGTTATGTATGTCTTGGCTTTACACCGATCCAGAAATGGGTGTTTAAAGTTGAGAAAGAGGAGTAGGAAATAATGCTTTGCTAGTTAAATCATACCTAGTTGTAGTTACACCCATCCAGATCCCTACAAAAGTCCTGTTTTGGGGTCTAAATGGGAGTAGTGCCAACTTTAAGTATGACGCCGCTGGGTCATGTGACGTCACAAACATCTACAAGAAGGATAACTCTAGGAACACACCAATCTTAGAGCGGACAGCTGCCACACAAGAAGCCTTATTAAAGGCAATACCCAAGGGTCAATTCATGAGAGCAAAACGGAATTGCTCTAATGAAGGACTTCAAGCTAAAATCCAGAGATATTCATAACAGATTTTTGACACGGGGCTACAGGTCTAAAAATATAATTGATACCTGGGATGAGGTGAATGATATGGATCGGAATACCCTCTTGATTAGAAAGCCTAAATATAGTTTTTTTCCAAACAGAGTCCATTATTCATTACTCAGTTCAGCCAGCAGGCTGACCAGATAAAGAGTATTGCTAAAAAAAACATTTGGATGTCTTACGCTTGGACCCCGTCCTAGGACCGGGTCTGCCAGCAAGCCCCACGATGGTTTTTAGAAAAGTTAAAACGGTTGCGAACTTTGTCACCCAGCCTGTTTTCATTCCAAATTTGTACACCATTTCAATCGTCTAGGGGACGATATAATTGCACTCACTGCAAGATATGTAAACTAATGAAACCCACCAAAACCTTCCAATCCACCGTTACTAAGGAGGTATACAGGATTCATGACGTCTTTTGTAGTTTATCTACTCACCTGTGGTTGCAACAAACAGTATGTGGGCCGCACCACTAGGTGTTTGAAGTTAAGGATTATGGAACATGAGGCTCATTAACAAAAAGGATTTAAACCATCCAGTCCCTAAACACGTAAACTTATGTTTAATTGTATTGAATATATTCCTCCCTTGACTAGAGGGGGTGATCGCACCTAGAAGCTCGATCAAAGGGAGGCCTATTGGATCTTCATTTTGGGGACTCTGGTCCCACTTGATTTAAACACCGACTGCGATCTGGGTCACTTCTTGTGATCCTCTAGGCTTCCCTCTCTGGGGTTTCTGAGCCCCACGTTATACCACTTTGATTTGAGTAGATGTATAGAAAGGCTTGGGTGAGTATACCTCTGAGCATTAATTCTTCTATCTCCTGTCTCTTCAAGGGTTGGCACTTTGTGGTTATGTATATAGTGAACATAGTGGTGCTAACCTATGTTGATTCCATAATTTTTGGGATACCTCCCAATTAAACCCTTCCTAACTTAAGTTATGACTTGGGATACTATTTCAAATTTACTGAATCATTATGAGCCGTTCTTATTAACTAATATGATGTACTATGTGTTTAAAATTAACTGTGTATACCTACTTAGCAATAACCCTGTCTTACAATAAACCATTATGGGTTTATAAATAATAAATATATTTATTTTCATATATGACGCATACTGATCATACAAATTTCCCATATGTGGTTGAGCAGTTCCGTTGCTGCTTTTTAATGCCCCAGTTTCTCTAGAGGTTTTTGACATGGCAAGTCAGGCAACTGAAGGATGATGAGGCACGTATAAAAGATTGATGGTCAATTTCCCTCCTGAGTTTGAGTTGAGGGTTATGCCACATACTGCCTTATTTATGGGCATTATATATTTTCTTTACCTCATCAATCCCCTGGGACCTCTTTAATTCTGCTATCAATTTTTGGTCCTTAGTTACTATTTATTATTTTTCTGTCCTCCCCCCCTTTCTTTCCCACCTCCTTCCCTCCCCCCTTCCTCGTCCTCCTTGCCATGTCATATGCAATCCTAATGTGGTCTATTCTATATTTATTTTAACTGAATGTGATGTTTTTTATATGTGCTAAGCAGATCTGGCCGTTTTTGCGTTAAATATGTTCCTTGTTCATCTATTAAAGTTTTTTGTTTTTGAACAAGACCATCCACGTTCGTGCACCTGTGAGGGGGGCGCGCCTCCGAATATGTAAAGTATGTGCACGTAACATCAGGCGATTCTATAGACCTGGTCTTAACTGTCTGTGACAATCATATTAAAGTTTTTCTCCTTTGAATATTAGCTTAACTAATAGGAACCCGCGCTCACAGCAGTTTGCAAAGAAGCGTAAGGGGGATAGGCTATAGCGTCTGACATCACGCATGCGCAAGAATTTAAAAATGTCGGTTTTACTGCATTTCTGTACACCATGATGAAGCGATACATGCCCGAAACACGTTGTGCGTTTTTGCTGCCTCTGTAGGGGTCTTCTGTATGATCCAATAAAAAGTTCTTTCATTTTTATGAGTCAGCCCCCTCTGGATCCTTTGTTACTCTGGATAGTGCTCCGTTATTTCTACTATTGAAGCATAAAGTTGCATTACTTTACAATAACGTGATGTTAAGTATGTCTTGGCTTTACGCCGATCCAGAAATGGGTGTTTAAAATTGAGAAAGAGAGGAGTGGGAAATAATGCTTTGTTTGTTAAATCATACCTAATTGTAGTTATACCCATCCAGATCCTTACCAAAGTCCTGTTTTGGGGTCTAAATGTGAGTAGCGCCAACTGTAGGTATGACCTAACTGAGGGGTGCGCAAAATTTCTGCGCTGTGCCCCCCCCTTACCTTTAATCCAGCGTTAAATGTTGCAGCGGGGTCATGTGATGTCACGGCATATGACCCCACAGCGTCATTTGATGCCATGTTGCCAAGGTGACGTGTCATCCGAAGCCGGCAGAATTTAGGTAAGTGAGTTACAGGGGCCTTACGCTGAAGAGCGCGGGGCCTCTAACCACAGCCCCCCCCCCCCCTTCAAAAAAATATCGCGACCCCCAGTTTGCACACCCCTGACCTAACTAATATAGTATATACTGTAAGGTTATACCTTATGTTATAGAATAAAATGCGGCACTCATTATCTCACTTTTTGAACTGTCAAAAGAATTCAAACTTTATTCATTTTCAAATTTGTGTTTATTCGTGCAGAGAATAAATGGGTTGTATGTCAATATTTCCCAATTATGCGAGTACAGAACTTGTCTTACCAAGAAAATATCAGTAATCAGAGGGTTATACTAAATATTGAAAACATAACATGTAATTCCAGCTTACAGCTGTTAGTTCAACATAAATGCGTAAAGAATCCTCCTGATTTGTAAATTATGTCTTGAATTGTGCTGTAGTTATATCACTGGATGTCTTCTCTCTACAGGCAATCCGTTATGGAAGTAGCGTTGGATGGTGAAACCGTTGTAAAGTGAGACCCATGTTAATCAGTGGCGGTGAGCGTTGGATAACGCATTCAGGCGTCGAAACACGGCCCATAGGATTGCATTGGAAAGCATTGGATATGCCATTCGTGGTAAAGTGAAATGTTTGATAGCGAGGACTACCTGTACCACTTTTTTGTCTAACGCCCTCTCCCACCTTAAACCATTCCCACCACCTGTCCCACACCTCTGGAATGCCCCTCCACTCCATATCCTACTAGCACCCTCTCTATCCACCTTTAAGACACATCTTAAAACCCACCTCCTTTACGAAGCATACGAGTAGCTCTATGACTGATATTTTACACCTCATGCATAAACCTTGGCCCCTTGCAGACACTTACCTGAACACTTTCCTGCTGGCTCTGTATGTTCTTCCTACTTACCAATTAGATTGTAAGCTCTTTGGGGCAGGGACTAATTTCCCTAAATGTCACTTTTACGACTGAAGTGCTTCTTCCCTTTATGTGTTAGTTGTATTATTATATGATTGTCAAGTGTATTACTGCTGTGAAGCACTATGTACATTAATGGCGCTATATAAATAATGATATACACATACATCACTATGTCAAATGTTCACCAGTTTTTATGGTGTCACATTCCTACATTTCAGGCCTTCGCTCTTGCTTCCTCTGTGTGCTCTTCCATCAACCCCTCATTAGGATCAGGTCTGAAGAGGGGGAAATCCATGATGAGAGTCTGAAGTGCAGATTAACCTGGGGTTGCAGCAGATACTGTTGATGGAGCAGGAATCTCGATTCACAGAGCGATGGTCCGTAGAGAGTCCAGAGAGGAACAGGCAGAAGGGGTAGACAGGTGAACTTGTCAGAACAGGCGGCAGACAGGAGAATAGTCGGACAGACCGACCGATGAACAGGGCAGGAGTAAACAGCAGAGTGGATCTGAAGTCAGGGCAGGAGCAAACAGCAGAGTAGAGAGACATCAATGACAAGTCGGAATCAGCAACCAGGAATACAATAATTCAGGAAATACTAAGCTACTGCAGCAGGGGAGCAACACAACCTACTCCAGCTAGCAAAGCTGTTGTGAAGCCCAGGAGGTGAGGAACAGGAGGCTTCTTATACTGTAGGTAGGGAGAGTCAGGTGTTACAGAAAACATAGCTTTCCAGCAAAGACCTGCACAGGACCACAAAGTCTTAGCACGTCAGTCCTTACAGATAGTAATGCACAGAATCTACAGGAAGAACAATAAATGGCAACGGTAAGGTTTTTATAGTTTAAAACAGATTTTGAATCTGAGTAAAGAAAAATATGTTATCAGTGCGGAATTACTTTTACAGTGAAGAACAAAGATTCATATAAACAGGGCATTCTGTACGTATCAGTGTTTCTTTTTACACTTCTATTCACGTGGCTTGGAATTCCAGAACAACATCAATGAGAGAGAACACTACATAAAAGCTGCAAATTTGTTAAAAAAAGATAGATGTTTTATATTTCAGGATTATAGACACACCATAGGCTGTCTCCATGGCACGGTTTTAAGAATTGGGTAATTGTGAGCTTTGTTACACAATGCCGCAGGGGGGAGAGTTTTAATAATCGCAATTAAACTGGTAACGGTCATTCGAAATCTCATAAAACTTCTGCAAAGAGTTACGCAATCTTGCATGTTCCTAATTATATGTACAGTAGGACAATATAATCAGATGTAAAAAAAATCTAAATATTTGTCTAACAGAGCCCCTATTTGTCAACATCTATTTGATGTTTTTTTTTGTAAATTTAATCTTGACATCTGTCTGTTGCATGTAACGAAAAAAAGCTTAATAGCTGCTAATTCTACTCCTTAAGTGGTAAAGTAGCAACAATTATAGCTTTTGACATTTGGTCAATTACAGTGGAATTAAAACAAACAAAAAAACAGCCTTTGCCGATTGGGAAAAGTTAAAAATGAGTAAAATCTGCATCCCTTCTATTACTACTTGCACTGGCTTTATATTAACCTGAGGAATTTGGCTACTGGACTGATGTGTAGTTAGAAAACTAGAGTCCACAATTAAAGCTCAGTACACAAAACTGAAATGCACTGCCAAATTATTACCCCAAAAAGAAAAAACAGCAACATGACATACTCCTCCAATTCATGCCAATGTCTGGGTTCCTCTTTAGGTTGTGATACTTTTTTTGGACTATGGTAAAAAGTGGGTGTTGCATTGTAAGACTTCAAGACCACATGCAGAATATCCCTTTTTCAGATGTGATCATGTCTGCACATTCTGCCAAACTTTGCTCTGTGTGTCCTTTCCCCACATATTTCCTTAATATAGGAATAGATTGAGAATATAGATTATTTCCTTGGGGAGGATTTCCTTTTTTTGGCCAGTCTGTTGGCTAAAACTGTGTACTGTTAATGTTCACACTTGCCTGTTTCGGATAGTTAGAGGCAAGTAGTCTGCTCAGGCCCTTGGGGGCTTTTGTTACTTTTCCCAGCTATTCAGATAACTCATCTTTCATTTCTAGATGATGTGACTGGGCACAGATTTGCACACAAAAAAAAAAAGTAAGTACAGTATATGGTATTTATTCAATTTATGTCTTAGTTCAGTTATTTGTAAGATACAGATCTGGGAAAGGTTTAGAAACTGCGCAAGGTAGGCAGAATAAAACAACTGATGCTGGAAATATTAGACCTCCAAGGACATCCACAACTTAGGTCTGCATAGATAGGGAATTAGCCAGTGAGTTATCAAGCCTCTCATTAGCGCCTCTGCTGTCTGAACTGTTTAGGATCACTGGCATTCTGAATATCTGTAACCATCTGCTATCAGCCATTTACTGTGCAGCCCAATAAAACTTCTGGCAACAGCAATCAGTATCCAACTCTACCAGAGCCTTACCAGACATGCTAAAGCCCCGTCCTCTGTCTCGTTGCCACAGCCGGGTACTACCTATTTCTTTGACACGTCTATACCTACCTGCCACATTGTGTAACGAGTGCTCACCACAAACAGTACGGGAAAGCAGGACTGAGGTGGGGTTGTTAGAATACACCGACCAACAACCAATTTGCCTCGGGGCTGGCTGAGCATATAAAGCACAGAGAGCCAATGGGAAGGCTGCAGGGAGTGAGTCATCGCACAGACTGCGTACTGATAGGAAGGGGCGGAGTGTATCCCAGCTGTGGACTAATGAAGGGAATTAGCATTAACCCCTCGAGTGTTTCTGGTCATGCAACGCTGACATGTAGTAGAGACAGGAGTATCCTCCGTTGCATCATGGGAGGTGGTGCGGAGGTGAAGCTAAGGTCCGGTGCCGGCAGGAGTACTGCGGCACTCGCGCGCAGTGCACGCGTGAGGGGTGTCACAGAATGCATCACAGGGGCGGGAACCCAATGCTCACACATTGCCAGAATGGTGTTCCTATATGACCCAATGCTGAAGACCAGTTCCCACGTACTTAGCACTCCCTCTAACCAGAGATGCTCCCCATTTGCCCATTGGGATCCTCCAATTTTGACCCTGTCTGCATGCTGCCCAAATTTAAAAATATTTATATTGGTCTAAGTGGCCTGCAATCTGACTTTCACTCAGTCTGGAGGTATAAACTATATACAGCATAATGTATGAAGGGGAATAATAATTTAAATATTGATATACCAATTCACTTTTTAATTGCACCCATGGAAGATTACACTTGCTTTGATAGGCTTCTCATTGTCCTGCCCACTATTCCAATCATACAGAAAATGCGATGCTCCATTGGTTATTCCTAAGATCTGGTGTGTGTGTTTGTCTAGGAATACAAATAACTGCTACAGGAGAGAGTTAGCAAAGTAAAACAAAGAATATGTGGTAGAGAAGTGCAACACTGGCCTGGGTTCACTCAAAGTAGTCATGAAACATGAAAAAATAACTACTACTTAAAGAGTGGGGTGACCTTAAATCTGGGAGGAGTGGCCAGTGTTAGGACCTGCTTACTGGTCATGCCGTGGCTTGCAGGCTTATAACGCTTTGGCCAAAGGGTTTAACTGTATATTTTGTTCCATTGGATGTAGCATTGGGTATTTTTGTCTTTTGTTGTATACATTTGGCCACGCTCAGTAGCACTCCTTTTGACAAATCAATATATTATATACAGTACACACACACACACACAGTGGTGGGTTCTGGGGTTAGAGCTTGCTGGGATTGTGTGTTTATGTATTTAATATCTACCCAACTTTTTTGGGGGAGCAACAAAGCACCAAATTTGCAACTAGTGCAAATGTCTTCTAATGCAGCGGTGCAAAGTCCCTGCGCCCCCCTACATCGCCCCTCCCCCTCGTGTCTAATGATGTGTCAAACGACTGCAGGGTCATGTGACGTCATGTCTCCATGGCAACGGGCTTCATTTGACGCCACATTGTCGTAGAGATGCGTGACCAGAGCCTGGTAATTAAGTTTACAGCTCTCAGCGCAGGGACTTTGTAAACGTCGTACCCCCTCAGAAAAGTCTTGGGGCCCCCAGGAGGGCACGACCCCCTAGTTTGCACACCGCTGTTCTAATGTTTTGCTTCTCTATGCAAAAGACTAGTAAAGCAATGAAGGCAGTAACTATAAGACAAACCCCCGAAAATAATAGTACAAAATAACAGCAACTAATACTGTACATTGACACCAATTTTAAAGCAACAATAAGGATTTCATTTAAGTATCTCTGGAAGCAGGGGTCCCCGGAGCTGAAATTAACACAGGTCAGTTCCAGAGACCCCCTGCTTCACTCCTGTAATAACAAATAAATGTAAAATTAAAAAAGTGAAAGCTATATTGCTACTTTAAAGCTTAGAATCCCCCCTGCCGTGTTTTTACATATAGACTAATAATGCAGGTACGTAGTTATATACTGTACCAACATTGTGCTGTGTTAAAAGAAAACTTATGCCACAAATGATCTTTACTAGGTTCACAAATAAGTTATGGTGAGTAAAACAGTGACAAAAATACTCCACAGGTTAGCATTGCTTAAGAACACGTACAGATATTCCCAATGTTATTGCAGCACCGTGGAGCACTGCAGTGGGACATACTGTACACAATGTGCCAGCAGGAGAGACGGCCAGGGTTTTAAATCAGCCACGCATGAGAAGGGGCCGGGGTATCACACCATTTCACCAGCTGAGGTGTTCCAAAGGATGAAATAACTGGTTACATCGGTATGAGAGACAAGGGAAAATGCGGGCACACAATAAAATAGCAAAAATACTTTTATCTGCCGGTGCTCCAATCCACAGGGGCATCCAAAGTCCCAAAAGATCAGCATTGAAGATGAAAAAAAGATGGGCACTCGGATTTGCTAATAATCAACATTTATTGTGCCAAAAACTTTAATATTTCGGCTGTGTGAACCAGCCTTTATCAATGTGATGGCAACCTATTTGCCCACACCTTGATAAAGGCTCGTTCACACAGCTGAAAGGTTGGAGTTCTTGGCACAATAAATGTTGATTATTGATTGGCAAGCCCGAGTGCCCATTTATTTCCATCTTCACTACATCTGTATGAGCACATTCACATCTCCGACAGGTCCCGACATCTGCCTGGTCCCATAATCTCACAGCATACAGTGCTTCACCTGCTGCCATGGATTCTAGGTAATGCTATACAAACAAGCACGCAGACACTTCCACCAAACGGTGCCACGCTTTAGCACACGTTTACTCCAATTCATATGGGAGTGCACCGTTTGTGGATCTGGCATTACCCGTTGTTCCTTTTCTATTTTCAAATGGATCCCTATAAAGTTATGCCTCTTATTTCACAGACTTCACATCTGTTTTGACCTTTCGGGCCTTAATAGTGGGAGAATTATTACTTGCCTTTTAATGTAAAGCTGATCATTACTACAAACCAGATACCCAAATAAGTTATATTGATTAAAGAAGTGGCAAAACCCCTCCATTACAGGGTAATAATAAAGACAGTTTAGCGTCAGCGAGCGGCTCCAGCTCGCGCTTCCGTGGTGAGTGCCTGTCTCCCCCTTTCAGACCCCCGCCCAGCTCTGGTATCCTCATTACATTTGGAGTTTTACCGCATATTGGGTGTTTTGTGACCAGTGTGTCTTTGTACATGTTTAATGTAAGTGTCACTTGTTATTGTATAGTGTGTGCACACCGCAGCGCTATAGAGGAATTTGAACCGCTTGTTTTGTAATGTTTGTGGTTGTTTAGACCTTTAATTCCGAATAAAACATTTTAATTACCCACATTTATATTTTATCTAAGACTTTATTTTAAGGTCATACATTCAGCTTATTATTGGCATTATAGTAATCCCCGGTTGCCCTGTGTGTGTATCCCTTTTTGTTTTAATAATAAAGAACACAGTCACATGTCTGACAGGTCCCCACTCCTCAAACCTGCTTTACCCATAACAACACATGTATGTGCTTCCATTGCAGCCAAGATTTCAAGGTAATGACATGCAACTGAAAACTCATGGTTCATATCTTTGTCTTATAAACTTTATACGGATCACTTATTAAGCTTATGCTGCTGTTTTACACACCTTTTCTAACAATTCATAAATTAAAGTGCATGGCCAACAAATATACTCACGGCTTTACCATTTTGGTCTCAGCAGTGAGAAACACTACAAACCGTGTGAGGCAGGTCATGGCAGCTACAAACCAGGTCCCCAAGTAAGTTATGGCTAGATATGACAAAAACCCTCCAGCATACAGCAATTTATAAAGAACAATTCATGTTAATGTAGCAACCATGTTAAAGTGCAAAGGAAGCAAAAGGAGATAAACCATGAGGGATAATAAGCATGTTATTAACCAGAATCCCTGGCAGCAGAGGAAGCACTGCATACTGTGTGATTATGAGATAAGACATGTTTGGGTGGTGTGGCAGGACAGCCTCACAGTGTGGTCAGTAAGTCTCAAACAGTGGGTAATGCTTTTATCTTTAGTGGTTTTATTTTCCACAGTAAATAAACATTAGGCACACAATCCCTTTAAAGCAAACACAAAACATAAAAAGAACATCTACTCTGCCAACTTTAAATAACAGATTCTTGTATATAGCAAGAAGAATTTCTTATCTGTTTGATGGCGACCCCTGTCCTGATTGCATTCAGCCACTCTTACATGATCCAGCAGCCAGGACAGCTCTGGTGTATGAGAGAACCCACCTACTACCAGCAGTAGCCTCCTTATCAAGCTGCCTGACAGCTGTATTAATTCAGCCCTGATTGCTCTGGTAGCTAACTGGGTTAACCGTCTGACTGCTGTTTCAGCAGTCACAGATATGTTTCCCAGGCATATTCATCAGCAAGTGACTTCACCCTGTCACAGGGGGGTTCGGTGCAACATGTAAATATGCCCATCATTGCTAATCATTGCTAATAAACTCAAGCATATACACTATTTTGATTGACCAAAATATCAATGTTGCCCTGAAACAAACATTGGAAAGCTGTAGGTAAAAAAGAAAAAAGCCTGTTAAATGGTGCCCTCATTTATGGTTGAACAAATGTGCTGCAGGAATAGACCATCGTTTTTGTAAGATATTTACACATACACTGGCGACACACTTTATTCGAGCTCGGCTAGTCCCACGAATTCGGGTATACCCGGGTGTATTGAGGTTTGTGACTGTTTTCTGCCCGAGTGCATTGAGGTATTTTCCAAGCAGGGATTGAAGCATTTTATTCCCGCTGGCTGCAATACTGCACAGTATATATATATATATACTGCATTACAATTCATGAATTTATGCCATCTGGTAGACACGCGAAGCATTGCAGCCTATTAAATCCTAATCATTATCATTTAACAGATCAGCCGCCCGTCAGCCAGGCATGAACCCAGGCTGGGAAGGCAAACGCAACGGGGCTTGTCAGAGGTGAGGAGCGGCGCATTCCAGGTATCTGCAAGGTACATACTGGGTATTTGCTCGAATAAAGTGTGTCGGTGCAGTACCTCTTTCTGTTTCTCTCCTGGGTGTTTTGATCTTCTTTAGTCTTCCACTTCTGACTATCATGTAATAATATTATCCATAAATTTCTAAAACCTATCTCTATAAATCTCTCTCTTTCTCCCAAAGTCCCTGAACTGTCTCCGCAAGCAAAAATGTCCTTCCTTAACCTTTCAGTCTGTTCTGTGATGCCAGCTTTCTTGTTCAAAGCTATTAACTCGTGTCGTCCTTTCTAAGGCCGCGCTTACAGGGCCGGCGATGCGACGTCGCAGCAAAACAAATGTATCGCCGCTGTCACGTGCGTTATAGTAGAAACGGCAATGCCAGCGACGTCACGCGCGAGATCGCCAGCGCGTGCTCACCGTGGACCCAGCCTAAATAATAGTGCAGGGGGGGCAACTCCAGTCTTCAAGGGCTACCAACAGGTCAGGTTTTCAGGATATCTCTGCTTCAGCATAGGTGGTTCAATCAGTGGCTCAGTCTTTGACTGAGCCACTGATTGAGCCACCTGTGCTGAAGCAGAGATATCCTGAATATCTGCGCCAAAAGCTGCGCCACGTCACTTGCATTAAATTTCTCATTATAATCATCATAGCATTTGCAAATTTAAAACTAGCCCCATCATCTGCAGAGCCAGAAAATGATGAACATTCTTTATAGGCCGTTTTATCTCTGACCCTTTAAAAAATTCCCCTACACTAGTATGTGTGTAATTGGACACATACCCAAACTACAGAAGCCTGCACTCAATTATATTCTTGTCCAATAAAAAAATATAATATTCCTTATAAACCGACTTCATTTGACAAAAGTCACTGTGTTTATAAAACCGTGCACCTCACATCTGGAACCATCACTCTCAAAACCGCTTCCAGTTTTACACATTTTAATCTTGTGTGTAAATGTTGCAGACGCCCATAATCCTATGTTATCTCTCACTGTCCTGAAATGTCTGTGAATATAATGTATAACCTCTATTCATTTAATGTAACCGTGTATTGTCACAATAACTCTGTGCCCGGGACATACTGGAAAACAAGAGGTAACTGTCAATATATTATTACTTCCTGGTAAAATATTTGATAAATAAACAGGGGCTAATACAGGAGAGGGATTTAAAAAAAATGCATGGGATAGACATAAGGCCAACTTAAATACGAAAGGAAGACGTGGGTCAAACAGGGTCTGAAGTTTTACAGTAGATCGGAAAATGGGCAGACAAAGTGCTTATCTGTAGTCAAATTCTATGTTTCTATCAAATCTGTTATGGGTACCTGATCTGTTATACTCAATAAACAATAAAAGAGGTACGCTGTATTAATCAAGAAATCAATCGACTAAACATGATTGAGTATATGTACAGTAAACTCTATTGCAGGTGGAGTCAACTCCAGTCTTCAAGGGCTACCAACAGGTCAGGTTTTCAGGATATTTCTGCTTCAGCATAGGTGGTTCAATCAGTGGCTCAGTCTTTGTGTTTTTTATAAACACATTGACTTTTGTCAAATGTAGTCGGTTTATAAGGAATATTACATTTTTTTATTGGACAAGAATATAATTGAGTGCAGGCTTCTGTAGTTTGGGTATGTGTCCAATTACACACATACTAGTGTAGAGGAAGTTTTTAAAGGGTCAGAGATTAAACGGCCTATAAAGAATGTTCATCATTTTCTGGCTCTGCAGATGATGGGGCTAGTTTTAAATTTGCAAATGCTATGATGATTATAATGAGAAATTTAATGCAAGTGACGTGGCGCAGCTTTGGCTTCTTTTTAAAGTTCCGCACCAGATTGTAAGTTGCCTTTTCAGTACTGAAATTAATGTGTCACTGGCCAGCAAGTAAGGACATTTCTAATATTCCAAAAATGAGGTCAAATATCCATTACCTTTTCATGTCTGGGACTTTAATTGGTATTGTTGTGCATGGGATGAGTATTCTGGTCACACTGTAGCAAAATAACTGCACTGAAACTGTATGCATCAAAGAAAAAAGTCCCACTGAAATCCATAGGGTTTTTTTTCTTTTATACTGTACATCTTGTGCAATTTCTTTGCCCCCAAACTGCTCCACTTTTACCTTAATCCATTGACCCCACAGAATTAAATGTGAAATTCTTACTCTAGGGCAAATACACTAAACTACTTTAATTCTCTTACAGAGGTTTGTGTAAAGTTCCCTCTATAGAGACATTTATCCCAGAACAGGGAGTGACAAAGCCACTACAGCCAGCACGTTAAATATCTTGCCATTCAAATGTAAGGTATTTAGGAGTGCGTTATTTCTTTTTATACAAAAGCCGCGAGTTTAGTTTATTTACACAAAATAGCTTGATGTACAATTGGTAGGATTTATTTTAGCACTTGTTTCATTCCTACCCATCACATTAATGACTAGTAATGTGCACGGCCACAAATACATGACCTGACATTTTATTACATATACTGTATAGTGTTGTTATAGATGTTATGACTTAAGATGTATGAAACTGTCCAAAATGCATTTTCTGCATTTTATGCATGGCTCCCCCCAAACTTTATGTCGCCAAATTAGTAAACTTTCAGCAAAATATTGCCAGTGAGCAAATCATGTTGTGTGGCCTCATTACAGTCTCAAAAATACTCATTTATGACTGAGCACTCAAAAAGAAAGTGAAATATAGAAAAAACGTACATATCCCCAAAGTCATCCAAAGTCCTGCGCCTCCAGCTAAATGGTGAATGCCCCCAAACACCAAACGCATAGAATACAAATATAGTAGAAGCTGGGCACATGAATAAGAATTAATTATATTACTTTCATTACATAAGCAGCAGGCTTATGTAATTTAATCAAATTAATAAATTTTTACAGTCTCAGCATTAAAGAATCGACCAAGTCTGAAGAATTTAGCAAATTAGCATATTAATCACAATTTTATGCACATTGGAGAATCGCTTGCAAACTCTGAATTAGCCGCAGCTTTTTACGCGGCTCAAAATGTAACATTTTGCATCATGGCTCGTGACCTCATGCGAAATGTCCGCGCATTTTAATGACGCACTTAGGGGTCTCCGTTACATTCACAAAAGTTACATTTGCTGTTTTGTGCTTATTGACTGCCAAGGCACAACCACAATTTGCGTAAGAAATAAAAATACAAATAGTTTTTCATGTCGCCATCCCAACCCTGAATTTCCTAATATTTGGTTTTATTTCCCAGTAATGTTGAAGTGAACATAAGATAAACCCATATTTACAAAGCAGTGCTCCAGTATGCATTGCGCCACATAGTATCTATGGGGGGGTCTATGTATCTACATATAGAAAAAGAATTAGACACACTGGAATAGAGCCGTGCAAGAACGCTTTCTGTCATCTGATGGAGAATTTTAAACTTACGCTACTTCAGATATGGAGGATTTTTTGGGGGCAAATAAAAGAGAAATAGAATGGTGCAGAGATGCAGAAGGAAGCCCCTGTGAATATACAAAAAGGGGGTACATGACTGTGTTCAGGTGGGTCCACATAAAGAGGTTAATAGTTAGGTAGAGGGGGGAAGGTAATTAAGAACATAAGACCATACACACCTGATCTCACCCACGCCTCCCTGCCATCTCTTCCCTGTAAATCAGGCCTGCACAACTCCAGTCCTCGAGGGCCGCAAACAGGCCAGGTTTTCAGGATATCTCTGCTTCAGCACAGCTGGCAGTCATACTGAACCACTAATTGAGCCAAAACTCAGTCATACTGAGCCACTAATTGAGCCAGCTGTGCTGAAGTAGGGATATCCTGAAAACCTGGCCTGTTTGTGGCTCTCGAGGACTGGAGTTGTGCAGGCCTGCTGTAAATGGTGTTAACCTGCTGATTTTATACTAACCTTAACATTTGCCCCACAAATCAAGCATCCCAATAGCCTGCACTCATCGCTATTGTCCCACACCCAGTCACTCCTACCACCCATTGTTGCCAAGCACTGCCATTGACAGCACTTATTCCCTCACCTGCTGTCTGTTAGACTCTCATCATACCACTTAGATTGTAAGCTCTTCGGGTCAAGTGTAGAGGGAGAAAGGGTGTGGCCCGGGATTAAAGGGGTTACACCCCATTTGGCAATCCCCTGAACTTACCCGGGAGTCAAAGGGTTAACTGGGCTAAGACCCAGAACGGTGATTTAACCCCTGTAATGACATGTACATGTGTATTCCCCTGTTTTATTGTAACAACTGGTCTGCAGCCCACACACACTGGGATCAATCCGGGAGCACAAGGGTTAATAGTGGTATAGTGGTTATAGCCCTTTGTGTAGATTTTCCCGCCATTTCAGGCACCATTTTGCAGGTTCCCATAGGCCACCATTAGGGCTCAATGCTTTTTAATGGTGAATCTTGCTGTGGAGTCCGGTTCCGGAGAAGACCAGCAGATGGCGTCCGAGAGGGAGAGCGGCGGTTTCCCATTGAAAGTCTATGGGCTCATTGACTTCAATGGAGAAACCCTCGAAAGAGCTTCCAGGAACAAGTTGGCTGCCGTCCAAACCGCTTAACCGCAAAGCGGATACAATTTCAATAGGAGAGCTTTGATCACTTACAAGTCAAGTTCAACGACAAGTGGCGTGGGAATAAACAGTTCTAGGGCCACTAGGAATAAAATTCTTTCTTTCCCTAGTTCCCAGACCTCCCCCCACTCGACCACAACCGGGTCCCCATATCCTGGACCCCCGATAAGGGTTGAACCCATAAGAGCGGGCCGCGCCATAGGTTCCAATGGCGGCGGCCGAACCGGCTCAGGAAAACGGCTAAGTGTGAAAAGCTGAATTTTGGTATTCCATAGCTCTGGTTCCGGAGGGTCCAGAGAGTCAGGGTTTGGGGTATCTGTAGCCACTGCTCCGGCATCGCTGCAGAACCATCCTTGACCCTCTGAGACCAACCCGATGGAGTATGGACCCTCTTGAAAGTTCGGGATTTTTCCCATAGACTCCAATGGCGGCCAAACCCCATTGACCGGCTACGGCGGAAGACTCCCATTGACTTCAACGGCGGCATCGCCCCGTTGAAAGTCTATGGCGGGATTCCCATAGCCGCCAACGGCGGCGGTTTGCCATTGAAAGTCTATGGCGGCGAAGCCCGTTGTTTTCAATGGGGATTTAGTGAAAAAAAGCGATTTCTTGTAGCAGAGATTTTTGTATTAAAATGAAAAATGATTTAAGGTGCATTTGTGTAACTCCGGTTCCGAAGGTCGTAGCACGTCGCCTTTTGGACCATACGGTGTCCCAGTTCCGACATTGAGAACTGGGAAGTTTGGCCTGCTGGACCCAGCGGAACCGGATATTTTAATACGTTTATGTTTTATGTTTAATACTGTATCCCAAGGTATGGATAGAACCCAGAGGAAATTCTTTTGCATGCCAGGATAGCAGATGGCCCTAGAGGCGACCCAATGTCTAGGACTTAAGTATTGTTCAAAGGGTTTTGTCACCCTCCCTGTTTATTTGAGGGCGGAGAAGGCTCAAACCAGAGCAGTTTTTAAGTGTCCCATTTAACACCTTCCAACAAAGGTTTTCCTGCCAGAGATCCAAATGGGTAGACTGGCTGGCATTCCATTTGCATATGTGGTGCTACAGAAATGAGACCCCAGAGTTCTACTGCGCCTGTGCCAGCTAGCAGGGGGGCATGTATTAAAATGTGTTCCCACATTAAAGATTGGCTGGAGGTTAATTGAAAACCAATCACAGGTACTTAATGTTAAGGATAGAGGGACAAAAGGTTTATAAACTGCTATCCACCCTATATCCTTTGTCTTCGTTTGCTGATATGGTTACCTGATATCACCTGAATGATTACCTGATTGCTGAGAGAAATGCTACATCATACTTCTCATTCCCCAACCCCTAAGTAAGTGTACTTCTTGTCTGTTACTGTATTATTCGTGTGTTCACCTATCCAAAGGAATAAATATACTTTATTATATCTACTGCACCGACATACTTTATTCGAGCAAATACCCAGTATGTACCTGGCAGATACCTGGAATGCGCCGCTCCTCACCTCTGACAAGCCCCGTTGCGTTTGCCTTCCCAGCCTGGGTTCATGCCTGGCTGACGGGCGGCTGATCTGTTAAATGATAATGATTAGGATTTAATAGGCTGCAATGCTTCGCGTGTCTACCAGATGGCATAAATTCATGAATTGTAATGCAGTATATATATATATATATACTGTGCAGTATTGCAGCCAGCGGGAATAAAATGCTTCAATCCCTGCCTGGAAAATAACCCAATGCACTCGGGCAGAAAACAGTCACAAACCTCAATACACCCGGGTATACCCGAATTCGTGGGACTAGCCAAGCTCGAATAAAGTGTGTCGCCAGTGTAAGACTCGTTTCAGTTCAGACCCAGTGATAAATATATATCATCTGTTATATATATTTATGTGACCTTATACAGCCTGCCATAATCTCACCGTGACATCAAGTATTTCCTTTCTGATTTTGCTGCGCTTTTTGTATTATTATAATTCCCCGTACTGTATTCTTTGTGAAGCGCTGAGTACACTTTTGTCGCTATCTAAATAAAGACATACAATACAATACAAGGCGGGGTACGGTTATGAGTGTGACAGGGGATTTCAAAGGTCTCCTGGATTCCCCTTGTTTCTCTCCCCTTTTTTTCTGGGGTCCTTGTCCCCTCCCTCTCTATAAGGTAATGCTTTTTGGGTTGGTGAAGGGTTTTCTTTTTTCTCCTGCAGTTATACTTTATCACACTGTAAATTGCTGGTAATTATATACAGCATGTTGCTTTATATTTAAAAATAACATGACAATATGGTGGTGGGATAAGTGCTATTTTGTCACAGCAGAAATATATTTTGGTTGAATAATGGGGGGTGGGGGGATTGCCAGCTGATCCTGGAAAGGCACGGTAAGCCCATTTTAGTAGGGTGGCCTACTATATGGTGGGTTGAGGATATGCTACGGGCCTGGCTGGGTGGGCGGTCTTGAAGGGCAGTTTCCTCTTTTGGCGGTCCATTGGAGACCTACTGTGGGACTGTCAGGTTGGTCAGCAGACAGTAGCTAGTTTGGGCACGGGATCCGTAGTCCCTTTACATGGAATAATGTTTATGGTTATCATTCAACGCTGTGGCCTTTCCTTCCAAAAGACTGGTGTTTGTATTATGTATTATCATGTGATATATCTCATTATAATATGTGCCTCATGTAACTCCTCCCCAACTTGTAAGAAGGTGGAGCAGACGGTGCAAAATTGGAGTAAAATGCTTTGATATATAGGCGCAGGATGAAAATGCCCAGGTTTTGCTCCAAAATTCCCTTGATACATAGAACCCTCTGGCATTGGTGTAAAAAAATAAAGTCACAATTAAAATGGTCACGTCAAAGTGTAATCGAGTGAAACTTTAAACCACATTGCTACAATGCACTGCAGGCCCTGTGTGATGCAGATTTAATACCCTGAACGTTCAAACCTTTTTTGTTTCTTCAAAAAAAAACCTGCTCCTGTTTAAAATGCCTCTTGTAAGACTGATTTTCTTTGTGCAAAACTGCAGAGGTTGGGCCGACTTGACCATTAGGTACAACCTCAATCATTTGCATACGAAAGAAGCTTGCGAAAATGTCTTCTCATTATGCAAATTCAAGTCTATTGAGCTAGTGTTATTTAAAAGCTCTTCAAGTAAATGGGCAGAAATTTAAGGGAAATAATTAAGTCTGAGTAAACAACAAACATAGCAAGATACATCTGTATTCATCTCATTCCACGGTTATTATGAGCAAGTTAAAAAGCCTGTTTAACATGAAACCCACCAGGAATATGGCATCCTGCTGTCACCGTGTACTTATTTAACACGCTGAAGATAACTTTTTTTCTAAATATAGTATTTCAATACTTGCAGGGAGAAAGTGTATGTGTGAAAGGGATGTACATGTAAATAGACAATACATTGTTACTATTTAGGGAATGCATATAATATAATAAAGGCAAATGTTACTTAAAATATTAAATGTGTTATATTTGTGCCAACATTTTACATTTTGGATATATATTTGGATTTAATATAAATATTTTTTTATCATATAGCTTTGGCAGTGTACACAGAGCTGTACATAGCATTTTGCAGACACATCAGGTTGTGCCCCATACAGCTTACAATCTAATTTTTGGTGCCTAAGGCACAGCGAGGATGAGTGACTTGCCCTGGGTCATATAGCGCTGACATTGGGATAGGAACACAGTGACATTACCACAGGGCTTCTCCTCCATCCCATATATGAGAAACATACATTTCTGGATAACCTTTATAATGAAATATCTAATTTTAGTATTGGCAAGCGTTCGTAATTTTGCCTTCTCCCTTTGCCAAACTGAATAAAATAAACTTATATCCCTTCCTTAATATAAACCACTGCAGATAGCTGATAAATTGTACCTGATAATTGTCACGGTAGCTTATGACAAGATATAATGAACACCAAATATCTGGGTTGAACTGAACGAGGCTTAGATATAATAAAATATAATTTATTCCTTAAATAAGGTGAACACAGCAATATAGTACAATTAACAGGCAAGAAGATAACACTTACTTAGGGTTGGGGAATGGAGAAGTATCCAATAGTAATTCTCCAGCGGTCCATGACATTCAAAATGGAATCAGAAGCACAACTCCAGCAATCCAGTGACATTCAAGATGGTATCAGAAGCACAACTCCAGCAATCCAGCACAACTAAAAACTGTAGGGTTGACACAGATTATATACCTGTGCAACCCTATTCTTAAAATTGAACACAGCCTATTGGTGAACAATTATATGTATCCACTCTCTAATGTGGAGACACAGACTAACAGACTAACCCATGCCCTCAGGTAACAATTAGACTGGCAGAGTTTGTTGATTGACTAATACTTAATCCCTAGACATTGGGTAACAATCAAGGCAGTTACTTTTTGATCACCGTGCTTAGGCTACTCAGCCATCTGCCCTTCATGACATATTAGCCTAGCAAATGGCGTCTGCATTTTCAGAACAGATCCAAAATAAAATACATATACACTTTAATATCTACACATACTGCTGCGGCCAAGTTTATTTGAGCATTTGCCCGTTCTTGGCCGCAGCAGTATCCTGGCGCGCGCCGGAGGGTGACGGGCGCGCGCCGAAGCAGCGGAAGAGCGCCCTCCGATCGGGGCGCTCTCCCTACCGCTGCCGGGTCCGCTGGGTCCCCCGAAACCCCCTGCCGCCGTCCCGCGATCGCGGGACACCAGGGCTCCCTCGGGAAGCCCTGGACGCGCGTGCAGGGGGCGCTGGCACCCGATGATGCGTGACCGCGCATCGGTGATGCGCGGCACGCTGAGGGAGTGCGGCTCGCAAGCCGGGACATTTCCCGGCTTGCGGAATGAGCCGCACTCGGATAAACTGTGTCGGCAGTGTATTAATAAGTTCCATTCTGGTGGGCTCAGTGGGTCGACCTTTGTCAGTTATTAATGCCTACAGTGACTCCACATAGGGTACAAATATGAACTCTCCGCGACCTCCAGAACTGGAGATACAGAAATGCACGTTAAAACATTAAAATACATGCTTATAATGAAACATGGGAACAGGGGAACATACATTTTCAAGGTACAACAAGGTGCAAACCTCATCCCTGGACCGCAGTCCAGTTAACCCCTTGTCTCTCTGGTGAGGTCAGGGGATGGCCATATGGGGTGCAACCCCTTTAATATCGGGCCCCCCTTTCTCCCTCTACAATAATGTTGTGGCTTCCTATTGGACAATGGGAGTGAGGCATGGATAGTAATCTTATTGATTTCTCAAAAGGGACAAAAAAAACCAGGCCCATCAAAAAGTAAATCTCTCAGGAACTAGGGGTCTGCATTGCTGCTTTAACAAAGGAAACAGCACAAATCTAATATTGTGAAGTTTTCAGATGTGAATCAAGCAGTCTTTATTTATACCATAGAGCGGGGTGGCTGACTCCAGTTCTCAAGAGCCACCAAAAGGCCACGTATTAGGGATATCCCTGCTGCAGCACAGGTGGTTCAATCAGTGTCTGAGTTGTTGACTGAGCCACTGAATGAGCCACTTGTGCTGAAGCAGGGATATCCTTAAACTTTGCCTGTTGGTGGCCCTTGAGGACTGGAGTTGGTCACTCCTGCCATGGAGTATATACTGTATACATATTGTACTATTCCATTTACATCAAACGTAAGGACTAAACTGAAAGAATTGAAACCGTTTAAACATGTTTCATACATTTTATGCAAAAGTCTAGAGCTGGAAAGTTTCAGGCCTTGTTAGAACTACAAGGTGTATGAGTAGTATTAAAGAAATCGCTTTTATGGTGGGTGAACGCAGCTTAAATCCCAGTGTAGATTCTTCTTGTGAGCATGGGCAAACCTCATGCACCAAAAATGAGATGGTAACCTCTTCAGGGCAAAGGGTTTGTTGTTCTTGGCTTGTCATTGTGAAGCCCTCCATTATTAGACGTGCTTAATATAATAGTGCGAAACCCATATAGTCTAAGGCCGAGGTGGCAACCCTGTCGCCAATCGCCACAAGTGGCAAATTGGAAATGAAAGTGACGGCAAATTTGAGTTTGCCAGCTCCCACAGTAAAATAAACCTTTTACTGATGGCGTGTGATGGTTTCCGCTTTCTGAATGAGTCAATGAAGTGGACCAGCTCTATTTACAGCAATTCTACTTGTTGCCAAGTATGGTATACACAGGTGAAGAAAATTCTTAACCCTATAGGTGCTCAGTAGAGAGTTGCGGGTGGTGCTGTAAGCCTTAAAGAGATAGTCATGTTGAAATCATACCACACGGCTGTATAGAAACAGCATGAATATATGACCTGATGTCTCTCCCAGCGGCTGGCTCAGAAAGAGCTCCAAAACGCCGAGATAGAAAGACTCACGGTTGATGAATGTGTGGTATGGAGTATGAAATGATGATGCTCCTCTGTGCCTTCAATCCGTTGGCAGCGTACCCCGAAGTGATGGTCCTGGCATCCGTAAGGAGCGTGGATGCATCCGCTGCCAACCCTCCTGCTCCAAGCTGGTCGCAGGGGGCGGTCACATGACCGGCGGCTCAGGCGTCGCAGCAGGATGACGAGGAGAGACGTAGCACCAGCCCGGTGTGCCTGCGGTGTTAGTAGACAGAGAAAATCTTCCCCCAACGGGACAGGTAGACAGCAGCACAGCAATAGAAGGAGAGAGGCTGGGTTGAGTTAAAAGTAGATAGATAAAGGTCCCACGGACCGAAATGCATCAGAGGACCTGTCAGCACGATGTCTGATTAAAGTCTACTTTTAACTCAACCAAGCCTCTCTCCTTCTATTGCTGTGCTGCTGTCTACCTGTCCCGTTGGGGGAAGATTTTCTTTGTTGCCAAGTAGAACAAAGAAAAACCAGTCAAACAAATATATAAAGGGAACCAACAAGTGCACTGTAAAAAATGCACTTAAAAAAGAAGGGTTAACTCAAAAGAACCCATGATGGGGGATACCGAGCATAGCACCCCGCCTAACGCCCACTGGGAGGCAAACTCCGAAACCATCCCAGCGGACTCGGCGTACGTGAACTCTGCCCGAATACGGGAGTGCACCAGCGCCCGGAATACTGCCACGATGTTCGTTGGGACCCCCCTCTCCAAACACTGCTTCTTGGTCTTGTAAATGGCTACCTTAGCCACTGCCAGGAGCAGGTTGACTAGGAGATCCCTAGGCTTATTGTCTCGGGACACTGGGCACCCAAAAATAAAAAGATGAGGGGAAAAACCCAGCCAGAACTGCAGAAGAAGGCTCCTCAAGGTGGATCAGAGAGGCTGCAGTCTGGCGCAGCTCAGATAAATGTGGAATACGGACTCCCGCTCGCCACAGAAGGGACAGGCGGCGGGGGAGTCCGTGAAGTGTGCCAAGTACTCTCCTGTGCTCAGTGCACCGTGGAGGACCCTCCAACTCAAATCCCCGGCGGGACGGGGAACAAGAGCTGAATAGAGCTCTCTCCACCGGGGTCTCTCGCCCTCGTTCCCAAGAAATACCCGCCTCCAGATGGTATCTGGGCGGGTGACAAGGGCGAGGTAGTGCACTATATGGAGCACCAGCGAATACAGGACTTTCCTCGGCATGCCGCGAAAACATGCCGGGGACATATCCCCCAACCTGCTGAGGTTGGGGGAGATAGGAGCCCGAGGGGGTTGCCGTGGTTTGGGTTTTACGCAAAGATCCGGAGAGCTGAAGTTGATAGGTTGACAATGCTCTCCGGTCTGCAAAACCCCCTCGATGAAGGTGCGTGAGTCAGGGTGGATTGCATCTTTAATCTCCCGGATCAAACGATGAGGGACACGGGCAGTAAGCATACCCATACAGGGCGCAAGCACCTCTGCGCTTACCCAGTCTCGCCGCTCATAGTCCAGGAGATCCCCGACTCTGGTCACTTGCGCCAGGATTAGCCGGCGGCAAATAGAGGGTGAATCCAACATCCGAGCCCCCACTGCCAGATTATACAGCAGGGGTTCGGCGATGAAATCAACCCCCACCGCCTGTTCCTTCCTGGTCACGGAGACCAGTTTCCAGGCCTTTAATAAGTCCCGGTAGTATGCCGGCAGCTCTGAGAGGTTTCTTCCTAAACCCTCAGGCCTGATGATAAACAGTTGCCGGTCATACCTCATACTGCGCAGCTGGCGAAAGAAACTGGTCGCCAGCTGGCACCACTGCGGAGACGGATCCGTGAAAAGGTATCTCTGCAGGTATTGGAGGCGGACACACACCACTCCCTGTCCACCGTCCTCCAAAGGAAGGCACGCAACCCCCACAGAGACCCAATGCTTCCCCATCCAGAGAAAATCCATCAATCTCCTCTGCATCTTGTTGATAAATTCAGGGGGCGGACCCATGGCTATCAGCCGGTGCCAAAGCTGACTGGTCACCAGCTGGTTGATCACCAGGGTTCTTCCCCTAAGGGAAAGCATTCTCGACAGATACACCCATGACCCCAGATGAGCAATGACTCGTTCTTCAAGCTCACTGAAGTTTTCTGGGGCTGGGTCCTCCGCAGCAGACAGGTAGACTCCCAGATATTTGAGAGTATCGCTCCCCCACGAGATATTACGAAACGCGGGGGGCAAAGAGTCCACCTGCAAGGGACCCACCAAAATGCTGGAGCACTTGGACCAGTTGATCCGAGCAGAAGAGGCCGCGGTGTACACCTCTTGTGCCCGCTCCAGATCATCTAAGTCCTGGGCCACGAGGAGCACGTCATCCGCATAAGCCGACAGGACTACCCGCATGCTGGGCTCCCGCAGCACCAGCCCAGTGAGCCTCCTCCTCAGTAGACAGAGGAAGGGCTCGATGGCCAGCGCGTATAGTTGCCCAGACAGGGGACACCCCTGACGTACTCCCTGACCAAACACAAAAGGTGCCGTCAGGGACCAATTAATTTTTACCAGACACTCTGCAGAGGCGTACAGCATCCGGAGAAAGCCCACAAATTGTGGGCCAAAGCCAAACTCCCGCAAGGTCTGCATGAGGTAACGGTGATCCACCCTGTCAAACGCTTTCTCCTGATCTAGGGACAGGAGGGCGAGTGACAGACCAGTCCTCTGCGCGTGGTGTAGCAGATCCCGGACCAGAAAAATGTTGTCATGAATGCTCCGGCCCGGGACAGTATAGGACTGGTCGGGGTGAATCACCTCTGCCAGCACGGACTTGAGCCTCAGCGAGAGCGCTTTGGCTACGATCTTATAATCCGTGCTGAGCAGTGAGACCGGTCGCCAGTTAGAGATCTGGCGGAGATCCCCCTTCTTCGGCAGCAGAGACAGTATTGCCCGCCGACATGAAAGGGGCATCTCACCAGTCTCCAGGGCTTCGGCCAGGACCTCGGTGAAATCAGGTCCCAGCATCTCCCAAAAAAAACGGAAGAACTCCACAGTCAGCCCATCTAGCCCCGGCGCTTTTCCGTGGGACATGAGATTAAGAGCTTCAGAGAGCTCGGCCAGAGTCAAAGGTAACTCAAGCCGCTCTCTTCCACCCTCGCCGACAGTGGGAAGCCCCTCCCATAAGACCTTGCATGCATCCGGCTGGATGGACTCCGGAGAGAAAAGATCTACGTAAAACCTCCGGGTTCTGTCCCGGATGCTCTCCGGGTCAGTCAGAGGGGTACCGTCCTCTGCTATCAAGCAGGTGATATGTTTACGGTTTCCCCTCTTTTTCTCCAGCGCGTAGAAGAGGCGCGTCCCACAACCCTCCTCCCGAAGGAAGTGGATACGGGATCGCACATACGCCCCCCGAGCTCTCCGATCTTCCAAGTCCCGGAGAGCGCACTTCCTCTCCACGTACGCACACTGCAGGAATTGGTCTCCTGCCACAGACAACCGCCTCTCGAGATCGAGCACCTCCTCCCTAAGGGTCTCGATCTCAGCCTCGCGCCGCCCGCTGGCACCTTTAGTGTGCTCTTGACAAACGAGGCGCAGATGAACCTTGCCCACGTCCCACCACTGCTCTAACGTGGCAAAGTCTGACCTGCAACCTCTCCAGGCCATCCAAAAGTCTCGGACCGATGTCGCAAACCCCTTGTCCTCCAACAACGTATTGTTGAAATGCCAATATGCGGCCAAGGGTGCTGCTGGTATTAGCGCCACCGTCACGGACACAAAATTGTGGTCCGAAAACGGCACTAGCCTAATGGTACTGGACTGAGCTTGTGACAGGCTGTGGCTGGATATGTACAGCCTATCGATCCGGGACCAGGATATCCGTCCACCTCTAAACACTCTAATATAGGTGAACTCAGTGGATACCCCGGGATGTTGTTCTTGCCAGACGTCTACCAAGGAGTAGCGGGTGATGACCTCCCGCAAGGCCGACGCAGAACTCGGGTGTGGCTCCAGACCCTTCCGGTCCCTCAGAGCCTCGAGGGTGCAGTTAAAATCACCCCTGAGCACCACGTGTTCGTCCGCGTCGACTGTCTCCAGGTATTCGGTTAATCTGACGAAGAACTGCCTTCTCAGGGGTCCGGTGGCAGGAGCATACACGTTCAAGAAATTAAACGTGTAGTTCTCGTGCCGGACCCTGAGATGCAACAGGCGACCTGGAACAACAGTTTTGACAAACAGCAGCTCAGGTTGAAAGGATTCGGAGAACAGGGTCACCACCCCACAAGATGTCGAAGTGAGGTGGCTTAAAAAGACCTTGCCTCGCCACTCCAGATGCCAGCTTTCCCTTTTGTAAAAAGGAGAGTACTTGGAACCTGCGAAACCCGTCCTTACATCCATTTACGTTTAGCGTACCGATGCTCAAAGCCATTGGTAATCAAGAGTCTTGCTTCCCATAGGCGCTCAGGGTACTATACCCCGAGAAGCCTTTACGTGCTCTCGCAACACTTTGTTAAACTTTAGGACCCGAGCATGTTCGATAGTCCCGGAAAGTTTGGCCTTGTGGTTAGCCTTGATATATACTCTGAGAGAGTGGAGAATGACCGAAGCATCCTTCCACCTCTCAAGGGCCAACTGCACTTTCGTATGTCCGTGTCTACAGAGGGTATCATCCAGGAAACTATCTATTTCCCGGGCAGGGATAACGAGGATCGAGGAGTCCACCGACTCCATGGTGCCAGAGGACTCTCCTCTGAGCCCCAACTCCCCAGGCTCCTCTTGGCTGGAGAATTCAAGACCCCCGTCCTTCTCTGCGCGGGCCTCTCTCAGCCCTAGATTGGATCCCCTCCTCGGTGTTTCCACGAGGGGGTCCACTGTGCTCTCCACCTCCATCCCCGAGTCAGGATGTTCAGGGGCAGCTGGTGGCGACCTAGCAGAGGCAGTGGTCTCCCGAGAGTCCTCGGGGGCCACAGAAGCACACATGCCACGGGTGTTCGCATCACCTGCGGGAGGGCACTCACCAACTGCGGGAGGGCCCTCACCATCCGCGGGAGGGCCCTCACCATCCGCGGGAGGGCCCTCACCATCCGCGGGAGGGCACTCACCCACCATGGGAGGGCACTCATTAGCAAGGACCTCAAAGGGAGGGTCTATCCCAGCATTCACTCCCAATAAAGTGCCTGCCCAAAACTCTGCACTAAGAGGGTTCAGGTCAGACAACTCCCAGATGTAATTTGAAGTGGTCACTAAAACACCCTCCAAACCCCCACCCACAGGGGTCAGCCCTAACCCATCTCCTTCCTCAGGTGACGCAAACCGGGGCTTTTTTTCCTTAGTTGTGTCATCTGAAGGCGGTACAACCGAAAGGGGATCCCGGTCGACCCCCGGGTCCCCGAAGACAGGTATCTTTTTTGTGTCCGGTGGGGTAAATTCACCGAAACACAAGTCTCCGGGGGATTCTCTCCAATCCAGAGGGGCGTTGGGAGGCTCCCCAACATCTATTTCTAGGGGTAAGGCCTCATGCTGTTGAGCACCTTGGCCTTCCACCCCAGAGATGTTGGGTACCTCCTCTTGCATTCCCTCCAGATCTTCGGGGGGGGGGGGGGCTGTTCATTTATGAGATCCGGCTCACACTGGTCAGTCCCAACCAGTGGGCTGGATGGAGCCACCTCGTGCGGAACTGATGTTCCGTTCCCTTTAGGAGACATCCGCGGGTGAACGTAATCCGGTTCACCCACCTCGACCTCCTCAAACGCCCTCTTGTTTTTATTTTTAAATTTGCTCTTCCTGGGGATTGATTCCCCAGGAGAGGGTGCCGCTGCCTCCCCAGCAGGAGCTTCCTCCTGCTCCCCCGCACCCTGTACGGTGCTTACAATGGGGGTAAGGTGTTCTTGGGGGGGGACAGCGACAACAGAGGGTGACTGTTGTGGGGTGGCTTTTACCTTCTCCCTCTGATCTTTAGGGAGAGGTTCAGATGTCACCGCCCGAGATGGGGCAGCAACATCTTCTGCGGTCCCAGGGGGGACCTGGGCCCTCGAGGGCTTTACCTTCTCCCTATGTTCTTTTGGGAGAGGTGCAGACGTCACCGCCCGAGATGGGGCAGCGACATCTCCTACGGTCCCAGGGGGGACCTGGGCTCTCGAGGGCCCCACTGTGGTAGGCACAGTGGTACCGGGTGTCTTGGCAGAGGGAGGGGTGTGTGCAGGAGCTGAGGTGGGATTCCTGTTCCCTTTGGGGCAACTCCTACGAGTGTGCCCCAGCTCCTTGCACAAATAACACCTAACCCCCTCCGTGCCATAGAAAAAAATATATTGAATGCCCTCGTAGGGCACCCTAAAGGAACCCTCCACAGATTCTGTGCTCCCCAGCAGCATCAGTTGTACCTGCCGCCTAAATGAGAGCACATGCCTCAGCGCCCTATCCCTGCAGCCCAAAGGCAATTTTGTTATAGGAGACTTAATGTCTCCCAGGGTTTGCAGGTGCGGCCACAAGAGGTTGTCTGGGATGAAGGGGGGCACATTTGAAAGGATGACCCTTGTGCCTAACCCCTCCATGGGTTCTATAGGGATGTAGATCCCCCCTACATTGATGCCTTTCTGCACCAGGGTGTGGGTGGCAGCCAGCGTACGGAGGAAGAAAATGCCCCTCCCATATATCTTGCTGGCCGCCACCACAGCAGAGGGACCCACAACGTCTGCCACAGCCCTTACATAGATCTCCATGTTAAGGCCAGGTGACATTGGGCATCTCACCCTAAGCTTCCTGCTCACACCGGGTGTGGCCCCAGCATTGTTGTTGCTGGGGTCGACGCCTGCAGCTGTTATCTGCGCCCATGTTTGAACTGGGGCCGCAGGAGCCACGCTGCTAACAGGCACTGGGGGAGGCGTGGCCAAGGCACTGGAAGGACCAGGCCTAGGGCTGTGACTAAGAGTGTTGCTCCTAGGGGCCACAGTTTTTGGTGTATGGTATCAGGGTGTGGTCCCCGTTGCCACACTACTCCTACCTCCCTTAGGATGATAATATTAAGCCTTTTAGTCAGGGGAGGAGGTAGTGTTTAGAGAGAGGTGCAAAAGAGGAACTGTCCTTTTAAGAACCAATTAACCTCTCTGCAAAGGGAGGGGGGGAAAAAGACAGCTTTTAAACCCTGCTGTAGTTCTTCTCTCTTTCCCCCTATTACTCTCTCTCTGTTGTAATAAGCCACACAATTTATAAGTCTTTAAAGAAAAGACACAGAGCTCTTAATTGCAGGTGAGAAAAGAGGAATCAGGCTTAAGAAAAAAAAGTGAAATTAGAAGTAAAACAACCAGTAAAACAACGAGTGTTTGGGGAAGGGAGAGGGGTTGAAAACTACAGTTTCCAGCCAGCCAAAATGCAGCTTTTGCTGGGTTGAAAAACACTGCAGTCCCTGGGTGAAAAAACAAAAACGGTTTTTAAAACCCCAAAACCAACCTTTAAACCTCTACAAAACACACAATCCCCCACAGTTTCACTCCAAAATATAACAATAAGAAATAAAGTGAAATTAGAAGTAAAACAGCCAGTTAAACAACCAGTGTTTGGGGAGGGGAGAGGGGTTGAAAGCTACAGTTTCCAGCCAGCCAAAGTGCAGCTTGTGCTGGGTTGAAAAACCACTGCAGTCCCTGGGTGAAAAACAAAAAACGGTTTTTAAACCCCAGAAGCAACCTTTAAACCTCTACAAAACACACAATCCCCCACAGTTTCACTCCAAAATAACACAAATGAAAAGAAGAATACAACCTGATTCCACAATGCCTAGGAGCTCTGTACATACACTTCTGAGTGAAGCAGCAGCAGGTGATAATGCTGAGGTTGTGAAAAAGTGTAGTGTGTGGTGCACAGCGGCAAGAACAGGTAATGTGGGAATAAAAAATAATATTTATTCAAGCTGCATTAAAAAATGATTGCGAGTACAACCCTCCTACACGTTTCGCTCTATTGGCACTTTATCAAGGAGTTACCTGATGTTTAAAACAACAAACAATTTATACACAACCCAATGACAGAGAAATTCGCACCAAAAATCGAAATCTTACCCATGATGCACTGTGTTCCTGGCTTTACCAATCCTGTGAGCCCGTCTGTACGATATGGTTACCTCTGTATACTGTATATGAAGGGACATAGCATTTGAGCTCCTACAGAACCCTATATATACTCTTGATAGTGCTGAGGTGAATGAAGCAGGTGAACAGTGTGCGTTGTTTTAAATGTTCGATTGAGCAACCTAATTTCTCAATTTTTACATGGTGTGGCGATTTTCACTTCTCATTCCCCACACCTGTGGCTACATTGAAAAATAGGTTTAGGGTAAGGAACGGCTCAGTGAGTAAAGACACTGACTTTGTAAACAATGGCACTGAGTTTGAATCAGGGGACCCTAGTTCAATTCCCAGTATCAGCTCCTTTGTGACCTAGAGGAAGTCACTTTATGAAAAAGAAAAACTGTGCATCAGACACCAAAATCATAGATTTTAAGCTCATCTCCTTTTAAGCAGGGGCTGTGTCTGTAACATTCCTATGTACCGCGCACTAACTGTAATTGTAAAGTCCCATTGGCAGAAAAGCACTATAGTGTATGAAATAAAGTTGTTATTAAATGACCATGAAGGACATTAACTAACATCTCCATATACAGTATAAGTGTTTTTCATCTCACTTTCTGACACAAATTGTGCTAAATCAAGACAACCACAATGAACAAAGACAATGGATATATTGAAGCATAATGCATACACAGCATTTGTTTCTGTTACATGTTATTTTTGGATTACTCCATTAGTGGAGTTTGATACATATCTCCCTTGTTGTTTATGTAACAGTACATAGTTAATACATTACAGTATGATATCCTATTTCTCTGATAGTCCCTGTCTCCTGGTTGGGCTGTTATGTTCTGCCTCTCTCTCTCTCTTTTATATGGCAACAGTATATACCTCATGACTTTGGTATTTACATTTCATGTTCTTTTAGTTTGGTATTCAAGCTGCTGGGAGATGGTAAAATACCTCTGCTTTGCGAGGCACTCACAGACCTTGAAGTGAAATGAATGGATAGGAGCTTAGGGATGGAAAAGCTTTTTATAACAGTTTATCTAGTGATGTGTTCTGCTTTGAAACTAGTCCTTTTGCTTTGGATTTTGTGGCTACTAGCATTTTTAAAGACAAATGAAAATAAATTCAAGACCACAAAGTACATGAAAAAGAAAACCACACCACAATGTGACTCATGGGCAGATTTAACATAAATACTCTCCTTAAAGCAGCAGACCAAGCAATATCCTACATGTGTTTTTTTTTTTAAATAAATCAGTTCTGTACTATGAGAAAATACTTGCAGCATTTTTTTAAACAACTCTGAATGACATTTTAATGGATTATAATGTAAAAGGCCTTTTTTTGTTTCTATAGCAACCATTTACAAAGTCACATCCCCTTCCTCTTCTGAAACAGGCTCTGGCACACTGCGTTTTGAGCCCTGCTCTCTTTCTAGCAGTGCACCAATTGACCAATTGTATCTAGAGACTGGTCACATGATCTTCCCAACAGAACTTTGTCGTATTGATATACAAATGCATTCCACTGACTGCAGAATACACCTCTGCAGCCATTTAGTGAACCCCTGAGATGAATCTTTGCCAGTCAATCACAGGAGAACGGATTGATCAGCTAATTACTTATCATTGTGTGGATTGTATTGATGCACATATTAAAGGGGAAAATATAAATTAAAAAACCGACTGCTGCTTTAAGATCCCATGTTTGATTACAATGGGTAATACTTAATAATAAGCAGAACCACAAGGTAAGCTGAAGTGAAGTACAAATGCATTTCAATACAATGAAATATAAGGGGGAGATGTCAATCACAGAGAAGCCTTTATTTCTTTGCATGTTTGTGCCAATGTATATATACACAATTGATGCTCCATTAGTACCAGGTTGAGATTCTGGAACTTGCAGGGCAAGGAGTTACCCGATGCACACATCATAAAGGGATGTATCATATTCTGCGCCTCTTGCCACATGTTTTTCCCTTTTATTTGAGCAAAAAAAATAAGAATCTGTGCTAGATGTATGAAACTTGACTAACGCCTTACATATGATACAACCCAGAACAAAAAAATTAAGTATTGCACCAAGGCACACTTTGCTTTGCATTGAAACATCTCCCAAATGGAATATAAAATGAGTAAAATGCAGGCGATATTATGTACTATTGCAGGGGTGGGCAACTCCAGTCATTCAGGGCCACCAACAGGTCAGGTTTTCAGGATATCCCTGCGTCATCACAGGTGGTTCAATCAGTGCCTCAGTCTATGGCTGAGCCACCTGTGCTGAAGCAGGGATATTCTGAAAACATGACCTGCTGGTGGCCCTTGAGGACTGGAGTTGTCCACTCCTGTAATTGTACATTTTGGCAGGCTGGGATCATAGGAGTTAATGAACAATACACAGTTTGGAAACTGACAGTCAAGATGCAAAACATCCATCAAACTAGCGTCACCCATGTGTTTACTCTGATTTGGTACAGATTTCAACAATTATAGCTCATTGCGCTTATTATTTCTGATGCTTAAATTGTGCTAGCTATGTATTCTAAAAAAAAAAACCCTAAGTATTTCTGGATATATTAGTAGCCTAATCAATGGGTAACATTCTTCTTTGTGTTCCTTCTCTTATATTCAAGACACACATGGCAATTATACGGCAAAAAAAAAACACACACACACAAAAAATCAGCTTTATATAGCAAGCTGATTATTGCTACAATTGTATTGCTTTGAACAGATTTTGGTAAACAGCATGTTCTCACCCAAGTGTATTAACAAAATGTGAAGCTCTAAATATAAATGCATAGTCAAATTATGTCAATTTTGATCTGTTCATTGTTTTAAATATACTCATTTAAATAATGCTTAAAGAGACAATCCAAGGCGGTGGATTTTTTTGTGTGAATGTAATATTTTTTTTTCTAGGGTTGAAGTGGGGGTCTCTGGAGCTGAACCCTGTTAATTTCAGCTCCGGAGACCCCCTGCTTCCGGAGATACTTACCTGCAAATTAGATGCCAGAAGCCGCTCTCCTCAGCTACCAGCTACCAGGGTTCACAATATGGCAGCTGTTCAGCTATTTCCTGGCCAGTGGGCCAATAGGAAGCTGTGACATCATTGGTGCAGCCCGGTTTGCTGAGCCGGAACAGCTACCGACACCTACTTTGGAGGTAAGTATCTCCAGAAGCAGGGGGTCCTTGGAGATTAAATGAATGGGGTTCAGCTCAGGTGACCCCATCTTTCAATTATATATATATATAATTATTTTTTTTCTTTTTAAAGGGAAAAAAAATATGACCGTCTTGGATTGCTCCTTTAATAATAGAAGCTCATGAAACACCTCTACGCCTCAAATTATTTCTGTACTAACAATGTACTTTTTGTCATTGTGTAATGTATTGTTGCTTTATGCAGATTATCATATAAACTGAAAACAATGTATTTTGTGTCTCTTTATAATTTGGGGGAATGTGCCTCTTAATGTAGATTCCTGTACTGGTGCAGTAAATGTTTTCAATTTTCACTTCTAGTGAACAGATATATTTAATTTAAAGCAAACACATCATGTATTGTTTCACCAGTTTAGTAATAGCTGGTTTGTTATTGATGTGTCATACATACTGTAGCACACTAAGTAGGGTACTTCTTATTACATTTGATAAGGAATGTATACGTCTCAAGTTTTTCAATGGGTTGGGTTTTATTTCTAATATCCGTTTCTGTAAAAGGTGCCCAAAGTATGCATCTCACCAGAGGGCAGGGCTCGTAGCATCATCATTGACATATGTGTGTAAGAAAGTGATTTAAAGTAATAGATATAGGGTGGCCAATTCCAGTTCTCAACGGCTACCAGCAGGTCAGATTTTCAAGATATCCCTGCTTCAGCACAGGTGGCTCAATCAGTGGCTCAGTTGAAGAGTCCGCTTCAGCACAGGTAGCTCAAACAGTGGCTCGGTCAAAGACTGAGCCACTGATTGTGCCACCTGTGCTGAAGCAGGGATATCCTGAAAACCTGACCTGTTGGGGCCCTTGAGGAATGCAATAGAAGGAAAATTCATAGCTAATACTGGGTGTGGACCTAACCATGTCTTCATGAGATATGGATTCAGTGATTTCCTGTTCACAATAATCCTGCAATTCTCTTGAAAGTTTTAAGTAAAGTTTTGTATCTAGTTTTTTCAGCAGCCACAAATGTCCAAAATGTGCTGTCACTATGCACAAATGTTTCACACATCTTTACTAGCACGTTCATGCCAAGATGCTGAAGTCAACAAAAGCATCCTATGTGTTAGTTACAATGTTTGCCAAGGTTACAGAGTGTCCCCATTATTGCTTTAATAATACATACAGTACCGTACTGCTAGTTAGTCAGACATTTTGGGTGGTGCCTCCATTTAAAAAATATTGATGGAATACAATATGTATTACATTACAGTGCATTGCTGTATCATAAAAACATGTATTCAGTGTGATACTCCAAGCTGTCAGATGTAAAGCTAGAAGCTTCAAAGGTTGGATTTTTCTGTCTATTTTCATCTGTTTCATTTATGCATTTTTTGATATCTTAGTAAAAAGAAACTGCCACATACCATGCTTTCTGTAGGGTACATTGTAGCACCCATCTACACCTAGTATGATACATTTGTAGTTGAGTAACTGCATGAAAACTATTATAATAATAATATTAATAACCAGGTAAGGTAACTGACTCATTACACTTTTATGTTCATGTCATTAGAATTCCGTTTTCATTCAACATTTCTGTGGTGAATTTGGTCCAGGAGTTTCTATAAAAAAAAAACAAAAACAAAAAAAAAAACAGGTAAAACAATTATTAAAACACAAATAAAATGCTAATTTCACTCACATATTTTCAATCCTGTAATAATTTTTACCTTTTTAAAGAGCTCAACTCTCATTCTGTTACTCTCTGATATCATTCTTTTCTCTTCCTCTTCTTTTTTCTTTGTTACTTCAGGCAAAGTATTATAAATTCTGAAACATTGTAAAAATGTTGCATTGTTACAATAACAAATTGTTACAACAACACGTTCTTCAATAACCTATGAAGCGACTGCCCTATGTCAGGGAAGCCTCTGAGAGCCATTCATTTGAAATGAGCCCAAAGGCTTCCCTGAGACAGGAAAGCGGGTTCACATTATATTGACACGTCAGTGCCCACGTGCTTTTCAGGAACTAGAGGGGTAAACATTGATTACACCGACTAAGGTTTAATCATGGCATACAAACTACATGTGCTGTAAATTGTACAAACAATACATATCACTGTAACAATAGTAATGGAATAAAAAATTCAATCAGACCATCAAGTTATGTTCAACAAGGATCCCAATGTATATTCCTTTAATTATATTTAATTATTAAACATGAAACATAAAACTTGCTGGAAGGACCTTTTTAAATCATTTATTGAGTAACTAACATTGTTTTTATCTAAATGAAAGAAATATATTCTGCATCCAATAACAGTCCATTTCTAAGACGTTGCTGCAATCTTTAGCACTATTATTATTATTATAGTTCTTTCTAGCCATGAAAAGGGTAAGCACTTTGTGTAAATGTAACAGGCAGTAGTTGGCATCTTGGGAATAGGTCCATACAAACATTAGGTTCTGTATGTTTATTGTTTTTATATAAGTGGTCACATGCAATGTATGAATATTGTGATTTGGACTATGAATAAAAAAAGAAACGCAAAAGAAGTATTGAAGAAATATAAATTCCTGTTGACCACATATTAGCAGCACACGCATATTTGAGTGTTGGATAAAATATCAGGATGTTTTATACCTTTTAGATCTTTGCTGCATCTCTTTCTCTGAAATAGCTCTTTCCTTTGGTTTGAATAGGTTATCTAGAAGGAAAAAAAATACAAACCCTTTGAATAATTCAGAACACAGTTTGTATGTATATCAGCTGTGCTGAAAAGCTGGGTAATACGGCAGACATAAGTTTATAGGGGTCCATGTTAAAATGGATAAGAAGTGAAGAGTGTCTCAACATGAGTGCCCATTTGCATGTCATTTCCCAGAATCCCTGGCTGCAGTGGAAGCACAGTTTGCTAAGAGATAATGGGGAAAGACAGGGTTGCAGACCTGGCTGACACGTGAATGTGCTCACAAGTGGTCTTTTTATTTACTGTACACTGTAAGGTGGAGGGTTTTTGTCACTTTTTTACCCACCGCAACATTTTAATATCTGTGTATCTCACAATCATGTTAGTGGAACATCCTGAATCATGAGTCTCATTTTTGTGGAATTTCTGCTGAATTCTATGGATTCTTGCAATAGGAATATTATTTTGTGCTATAGACACGGTAAATGCAAAGGATAAACAGCCCATTTGAAGCAATATAAAATAACAGAGATGCTTTTTTCAGAACCTGAATATTCTCATTGTTTTCTATGTAGACTTACTTGTTCTCCTAATAGTAATTGTATTTAAGTTTTGTATACAGTAGCAATTGTAACGGATAATAAACATTCCATCCATCACACCAACAGTTAAATGAAGAAGCACCCTAATCGCTTACCGGGAAATCTCCACATTAATAAAGTGTAACCCAGAGGGAGGGACATGGAAATACATTACACATTCCAGCAGCTGTCACGCTTTCTCTGTCTCTTCTCATTAGAAGCAAAGATATCTTCCTGAGATGCATTCATACAAAGTTGCTTTTGCAGACAAACCAGTGAAGAACTGAAAGTTTGATGATAACAGCCTCTAATTATTTTTTAATTAAAGCAACTCTAAACTTCTGGGATTTATTATGTATGTCTACATTAGGACTTCCGGGTTCTATTTGCTCACTTCTCTGTTTAACATGATCCAGAGAGTTAACATTAGTCACTGGTACAGACATCATGCGCTGAGCTGATGTAATGGTGTCACGGGCACACAAGGGATTTGAACAGAAAAACCATGTTGCTAATATAAGCAATATTACTGCTCTGTAGCAGTTCAGAGACTTTGTATACTAGGAAGGAAAAGGTTTCCTGACAACTGAAGACTACAAGTTGACTTTAATGACAGGCAATATTTAACATCTGTGTTACTGCATAACTCCCAAGACTACAATGCATTGCAATGAACTGAAAAGGTTATCTAACTCAGGGGTGCTCAACTCCAGTCCTCAAGTCCGTCTCCCTCACCCCCCCCCCCCCCCCAACAGGCCAGGTTTTCAGGATATCCCAACTTCAGCACAGGTGGCTCAACATGAGCCTCAGTCAAAGACTGACCCTTTGATTGAGCCACCTGTTCTGAGGCAGGGACTGATTGAGCCACTTGTGCTGAATCATGGACTTATTAAGCCACCTGTGTTGAAGCAGGGATAGCTTGAAAACCTGACCTGTTCGGGGGACAGTGGGGAGGGCTTGAGTACTGGAGTTGAGCACCCAGCTCTAACTTATTTGATGGAATTCTTTACATTTCTCCTACCAGTCCCATGGCCAATTTAAGCTCTCAGGACCAGAAAATATAATATATAATGCTGTGTTTATTTATTTTATCTTATGTTAACTATATAGTCTGCTAGAAAGTAGTAGGGGCTGAAATTCAATCATATTGTTTCTACATCTAACATAGGTTGAACTTCATGGATGTGTATTTTTTCAACCTCATCTATGTAACTGTGTAACTATCTATTACTCTCTTACTAGCAAAATAAATATTTGTGCAAAATGTGAATATTTATTCATTTACTACCATAACAAGATACTGTATCACTCCCTGGTCAATCATAATTTAAATTATAATAATAAATCTATGCCCTGCTTGGGCCCTTTCTTCTTCCTATGGTGCTACTTCTCTCTGTCTTTCATACTGCATGTATATAGTAATGCATTGTCTACTGCTGATTTCTTGAGACATTGATAAGACAGTATCCACAGTTTTGGCATCTTGGTACTATTCACGGACATCCATGCAATGTTTGGAGTGTGATCGTTCTAAGGAGTAGAGCAGGGGTGGCCAATTCCAGTCCTTAAAACCTTACCTGTTGGTTGCCCCTTAGGACTGGAGATGGCCACCCCATATCTATCTGTTTTAAAGCTCTGTTAACATTTGTAGCCAGCAGCAGTTGTACTTTCATAACAGAGTCTATCTAAATATTTTTTGATTAATTAAATCAGGACAAAAAATCTTCCAAGCAACAAATGACCAGGTGGTGGGAAACGTATGAGCATAGACAGGTGGTTCCCAACATTTAATCAACCATGCTGATGCCAGAAGGCAGGTAAAATAAATGCATTATTGCCTGTTTATACATTTGTTCGGTACTAATCTTAATCTACAACCCTGATTAGAACAATCTATTTTCTCTTATAAATCACTATGTAAATCACAGTCAAGTTCACACATTGCTTTGGCTTTGCTATTTATTGACCCCAGAAGCTTAATTTATGCAATTCTGCAATAGTTCATCCATCTGTACTTTCTTTGAGTAATCCCTTCATATGTACAATATATGGCAAATGGTGCATAACCTGTGGATACTGCATGAATTAGGATCATGAATAGCAGAATGGAAACGTGCTGAGGCCTATAAAATAATACTGTAATAATAATACATATTACATTTCTTTGTGCATCAAAAATATCAGTGTGATAATAAATTATACAAACCTTCATAAAATATGCATCAAATGTATGAAGACTTCACACATGACGTATAATTAGTTTTTATTTTCTGTTATGTTGAATACCTGTTTGATACAATTTAAATCGAATCACACTTGTGTATTTGTTTATTTATAAATTGTGTTAGTAAATATAAATTATTAGTGCAATAATAAAGTCATTCTGTGAAAATAATTCTAGATTGTATATCATGAAATGTCCATGCTGCATCAAATGAATGTTTGAGTTAAATAGTAGATGAGGTTAAAACAGACATCCATCCATCATGTGAAATCAACTGTATGTTAAATTTTGACAACTAATATCCTATAATTTATTAATATCATATATTTGTATATACAGTATATACAGTATATTGATCCACAGGAAGGCAAACAAAAAACCCCAGTGAAACATTATCCAATGATGTCTCTTAAGAGGAAAAATAAAATCCTTCCTGACTCCAGTAATGTCAATCAGATTTCCCCCTGGATCAACCTCCAGGGGGATGTTGATGTTTACTTATTTGGTATATCCCTTTATACCTTTCCTTTCTAAAAATGTCTTATCTTTTCTTAAAGACACAAGCTCTCTGTCACTGTCAATAACACCACAATCTCATCAACAGCTCAAGCCCGCTGTCTAGGGGTCATATTTGACTGATCTCTCCTTCATTCCTCACGTTCAGTTCCTCACGAAGTCCTGCTGTGTCTACCTCAGAAATATAGCCAAGATACATCTTTTCTTTCTCATGATGTAACTAAAATCCTAATTCACTCACTCATCTTGACCCGCCTTGACTACTGCAACCTTCTCCTAGTTCGCATTCCCCTGCTCCGCCTATCCCAACTCCAATGCATCCAAAATGTTGCTGCCAGACTTATCTTACTCACTCACCGCTCCACTTCTGAGGCTCCACTATGCAAATCCCTACACTGTCTTACCATATCCTCTAGAATCAAATTTAAAATCATAGCTGTAATTTACAAAGCTCTCAATGATGCTGCCCCCCTTAATCTCATCCCATCCCCAAATATATCCCTAAATGCACCCTACGTTCCGCCCACGACACCCGCCTTTCCTCCTGCCTTATTACCTCCTTTCACTCCCGCCTACTCACATTTTCATGTAACCCTATCTGGCATACCTCTAACATCCAACTACACCCCATCCCCATAACCCCATTGGAACCAGCTGTGTGGATGGACCAATCTCCCCACTATGTAACACCCCCTAATATCTCCACCCTCAAACTTTAATGGAACAGCTGTCAGGCTGGACCATACTCCAACCTGAGATACACTCCGTCCCACAAGGAGCAGCCACTTTACCTTTCTGTTTCAACATTGTTCCTCATTCCCTCAGATTGTAATCTCTCACGAGCAGGGCCCTCGTTGTGTTTTGTATCTGTTTGTTCAGCTTTGTCCTGATTTGTATGTAACTCTATTTATGTAATGATCAAATACCTGTACCTCCATTGTTCTGCAGAGCAGAATATGTTTTACGCTTTACAAATAAATGATGATAATAATAATTATTATACTCCCTCCTTAGATAATTATTAACTAATGTAAACAAATTTAATTTTGCTTGCCTTTCCTCATAAGCCAGAACTTCCATCCCCTTTATTAATTTGGTATTAATTTGGTGGTTCTTCTCTTCTTTTTCTATTTCCATAATGTCTTTTTTATAGAGTAGTGTCCAAAAATACTCCATATTCAAGGTGTGCTCTTACTAAGGATTTATAAAGTGGCATAATCATGCTTTCTTTCCTTCTATCCATACCCTGTTTAATGCAAAATAAGATCTTATTTGCAATTGCAGCTACTGCCTGACATTGAGCACTATTGCTAAGCCTGCCATCTATAAGCACTCATAAAGTATTTATCAAGGATGACCCTAATTGTGCCCCATCTAATTTGAATGCAACCTTTTATTCTAGGTTCCCATATGCATAACCTTACATTTATCTGTATTAAACCTCATCTGAAATTTACCTTCCCAAATTTCCAGTTTATCCAAGTTCTGTATAGAAAATACATCCTGCTCTGATTGTGTTACCTTACATCATTTAGTGTCATCAGCAAAGATGGAGACTTTGCTCTGTATGCCAAGCGCTTGGTCATTAATAAAACAAGTTAAAAAGCAATGGCCCCAGAACTGAACCTTGAGTTACTCCACTTACAACTTTATCCAAACATCAAAAGGTTGCTTTTATGACAACTCTCTGCTATCTATTCTTCAACAAGTTTTCAATCTAGCTGCAAATATTTATACCCACACCAATTTCCTTCATGTTGTACACTAACCGCTTGTGTGACACCGTAGAAAAACCCTTTGCAAAATCTAAGTTGACCACATCAACTGCATTGCCCTGGTCTAAATTCCTACTTACTTCTTCAAATACGCTATTAAGGTTAGTTTGGCATAACCTATCCATCATAAATCCCACTATTGACTATTGATTTCAGGCTTACAGGTCTGTCATTCCCTGGTTGTGATCTAGCTCCTGTTTAAATACAGGCACCACGTCTGCTTTACACCAAACCTTGTGGTACTGAGCCTGTGGAAATGGTGTGGTTGAATATGAAGTATATCGGTTTGGCTATTATTGAACTTAACTCCTTAAGAACCCTTATTTTCATGCCACCGGGCCAGGAGCTTTATTTACCTTCATTTTATTAAAGAAGCAATAGTAGACCCCCCCTTTTATTCTTCTGTTCTGTTTCTTCTTATTTTTATAGATACAACATGTGACAATGTATTATTCTACAATCTTACCTAAGCTGGCAATCGTTTGGTGCTCCTGCTCTACAGTATATCTGTAAAAATCCTGATTGTGTGCCTAACGAAATGGCCGCCTTCTAACTTTGTGCTGCAGTCTTTAAAATGCTGCAGCTGATATGTAGCATTATATCATTAACGGTAACACATTATTTTTACAGATTTCATAGTAATAGACAGGGTGCTATTTGGGACACAGCAACAGATCTGTTTCATACTTTGTTGCCAAATGGCAGAGCCCAAAAAGGTGTGTGTCAGAACCTGTTTTAAAAGAGGAAGTGGATATGACTTTCTAAATGGTTCCTGTCACAACCAAAGAATGATCACTACATTAAAAAATGGTATTAGGAGTTTAAAAAAAAAAAAATGCAGACAGTTATATAATACTACAGAGATGATTTATTTAAAAAAAAAAACAAACGGGAGTTTTCACGTTTTGCTGCTCTAAGCCACATTTGTACTACTTCCTCTGTTAACCAAATATTAGTTAATATTGAGGTTGTAGTTTACTCTGCATGCAATAATTTAGCAATTTACGCCTCCTTGGTAAATTCAGAGGCACATTATTTATTTAAAGCAGCAGCCCAAGCTGCCGTTTTTTGTTTTTTTATTTTTTCATTTTAATATGTGCATCAATAAAATCCACACAATGATAAGCAATTAGCTAGGTTGCCAATCGATCAGTTCTCCTGTGATTGATCGCCGAAGATTTGGCATGGGGGTTCACTAAATGGCTGCAGATGAGTATTCTGCAGTCAGTGGAATACACGCATATTAATATGACGAAGTTCTGTGGGGAAGATCATGTGACCAGACAGCCACTAGATACAATTGGCGCACTGCTAGAGAGAGGGCTAAAAAAGGGGTGTGCCAGAGCCTGTTTCAGAAGAGATTTGACTTTGTAAATGGTTTCTATAGAAACAAAAAATGATTGTTACATTATAATACATTAAAAATGTCATCTAGATTTTTTTTTTAAACGCTAACTGATTTATTTAAAAAAAAACCACACATGTAGGATATTGCTCTGTCTGCAGCTTTAATATCTCTGACTCCTTATTTTTACCAATAATTTGCCTGCCCATTGTGAACATATGGGTACATTTGACTGCTTTTAATAAAGGTCAAGCCTGCCATTACCTGTCAGTAATACAGTACATCTGTAATCCTGGTTCCAGCACTTCAGGAACCACGGGGTTAATGTTATGTTCAGTGTTAACTGTGTTTGTTGTTGCACTTTCCCCCCCACCAGTCAGGGGCTGGGTCATATTGCAAACACCTGTTTGTTATTAATGCACATGAAGAACTTTTTAGGCTTGATCTTACTTTCTACATAGCAACTTCATTCTGCACTAATACTATTAGCAGTTGTTCGTGTCAAGATGAACTTGGTACGGGTGTCCGGTGGATAATTTTGATGCACTTTCTACTTTTTTTGGCACCCAGAATTAATTTTTAGTACATACCATTGACATATGTACAACCTAAACGTAATCCATTTAAAAGAAACCTCATCTTTTACGCTGATGGCGCAGACGGGGAAATTTCAGGTTAGTACACAGACACGCACAAGCACAATATAAATAACATTTCCCTGTGTCAATTTTGCCCCAAAACAGCTGTTTACAATGCATAGTACAAGGCCCCGGGGGTCTCCACAAATTGCCCTTTCAATGAATGGGCAGCATCTTAAACAGAGGGGCTTTAACGTTACTAAAATGTGTACATGTTATTGTTAACATTGAGTTCATTACTAAGATTGAAATGTTTCTAAACAGCTGGTAGCCTGGGTACAGCAGTAATAACATTACTGCTTTCTAGATATAAATCCAGTTATTAGAACTGTATTTATTTTTATTTTATCGAAGTGGGATATCCAATTTGTTCAACTTCGTTTACAACAAAGCATTGCAGTCTATCATAGCCTAATTAGGCTGCAAGAAATTAAACAGTTGACATTACTCTACACAAAGTCTGTAAAAGAAATGGGCAGTCTTTAAAACATTGTTAGAAAAGCACACTTATCAATGTATGCCCTTGGGTAATAAATATGAAAGAAACAAGTCTAAACCAATGTGGCTAAACAGGAGCTGAAATGGAAAGGCAGAGGCAGGCGTTTAGATTAAAGTCAGAACAGACGGATGCATCATATCAGAATTACAAGGAATGTAATAAAAGGGCAATATCTAAAATGTACACTAGGTAAATTATTCTGTGTAAATGCTCGTCGGGAGTGTTGCAACACCCCTTCCTCCCCCCCTTCCTCCTCCCCCCCCTCTTTTCTGTACCCCCCATTCCTCCCCAAATTTGAAGACATTCAATCAAAACATAAGTGAAAAAACAAAAGTTGAAAAAGAGGAAACAAATTGGCAAATTAAACAAAAAAAAAAAACTCATTGCAACAGAAAGTCAGATCAATCCTAAACATTTTAAGTACCGTATTTCCTCGATTCTAAGACGCACTTTTTTTCCCAATTTCACATCTCTGAAATAGGGGTGCATTTTAGAATCGAGTCTAAACCAATGTGACTAAACAGGAGCTGAAATGGAAAGGCAGAGGCAGGCGTTTAGATTAAAGTCAGAACAGACGGATGCATCATATCAGAATTACAAGGAATGTAATAAAAGGGCAATATCTAAAATGTACACTAGGTAAATTATTCTGTGTAAATGCTCGTCGGGAGTGTTGCAACACCCCTTCCTCCCCCCCTCCCTCTTTTCTGTACCCCCCATTCCTCCCCAAATTTGAAGACATTCAATCAAAACATAAGTGAAAAAACAAAAGTTGAAAAAGAGGAAACAAATTGGCAAATTAAACAAAAAAAAAAAACTCATTGCAACAGAAAGTCAGATCAATCCTAAACATTTTAAGTACCGTACCTTAATAACAAAAAGATTAGAAAAGAAAATATAGGACTCTTTCCGTGTGAAATAGGCAGGCACATTATTGGAACAGGCCTGCACAACTCCAGTCCTCGAGGGCTGGAAACAGGCTAGGTTTTCGTGATATCCCTACTTCAGCACAGCTGAAGCAATTAGTGGCTCAGTATGACTAAGCCACTAATTGAGCCAGCTGTGCTGAAGTAGGGATATCTGAAAACCTGGTCTGTTTTCGGCCCTCAAGGACTGGAGTTGTGAAGGCCTGATTAGAGATAAGGAAAAAGCAGAGGTAATAAACCAATTCCTATATTTACCAAGGAAGAATCAATTGCAAACATAGGGCCTCATGCAGAGAGCAGCGCTATTTACAATCTCGCCATTTTCCGGCGAAAATCACGCAAAAAACAGCTGAAAATGGAGAGGTAGGAAAAAAGCGCCATTTTTTTTTTCTATTTGAAAATCTCGCCGCGCGGCTGGCGAGAAACTACATCTCGCCAGTCTGAAAAATATCCAAATTCAGAAAGGCGCGCTCGCCATCTAGCGGCTGTTTTTGGCGCGATTTTCTTCAATTTTCTCTGCCAACTAAAGTTGGCAAGAAGCAGGAGCTCGCCGGCTATAGGGAAAAAAAAAAATGCGCGATTTTTTTTCCCTCCCTTTCAGCTGCGCGCATCTCCTCATTTACAATTCTCCACATGCAGTAATGCTAAAAATAGCGGATTTCGCCCATTTCTGCATATGGAGAATAAAACTCTCCATTAAAGCTACTTTTTCTTAAACTCTCCAATTTATTCTAGCGCTGCTCTCTGCATAGGCCCCATAGTGCCACAGGAGGAAGCCACAACATCTACCGTATATTAACAAACAATTGGTTAAATGAGGAAGAAGTGCATGGTGGCTTGATAAAATTTAAAGTAAATAAAGCACCTGGCCATGATGGCATACATCTAGGAGTTCTTAAGGAGCTAAAATTCAATAATAGCCAATCCATTACATTTAATATTCAAAGATTCCATTTGCACAGGCTCAGTACCACAAGATTGGAGTAAAGCAGGCATGGTGCCTATATTTAAAATGGGAGTTACAGTACATCACAGCCAGGGAATTACAGGCCTATAAGCCTGACATCAATAGTGGGAAAGCTACTTGATAGTTTAGTACGGGGTATTTTATTCGGGATTACTTATTGGGTAAGAAAAGTATTTGTAATAGTCAGCATGGATTTATGAAGGATAGATCATGCCAAACTAATCTTATTAGGTTTCTTTCAGGAGGTAAGTAGGAATTTAGACCAGGGTAATGCAGTTGATGTGGTCTACTTCGATTTTGCAAAGGCTTTTAATACGGTTTCACACAAGGTTAGTGTACAAAATAAAGGAAATTGGACTCAGTAAAAAATATTTGCATCTGGATTGAAAACTGGTTGAAGGACAGACAACAGAGGGTTGTCATAAATGGAACTTTTTCAGGTTGGGCTAGGGTCATGAGTGGTGTACCTCAGGGATCGTTACTGGGACCCCTGCTTTTTACCTTGTTTATTAATGACCTTGAGGTTGGCATCAAGAGCAAAGTCTCCATCTTTGCTGATGATACTAAATTGTGTAAGGTAATAGAATCAGAGCAGGATGTAATTTCTCTTCAGAAGGACTTGGAGAGGCTGGAAACGTGGGCAGGTAAATGGCAGATGAGCTTTAATACAGTTAATACAGATAAATGTAAGGCTATGCATTTGGGAAGCAAGAACATGTGCATTACAAATTAAACGGGGCAAAATTTGGTCCATCCTTGATGGAGAAGGATTTGGGAGTGCTTATAGACAGCAGGCTTAGCAATAGTGCCCAATGTCATGAAGTAGCTGCAAAGACAAATAAGATCTTATCTTGCATTAAATGGGGAATGGATGGAAGGGATGAAAGCAAAATTATGCAAATGTATAATGCATTAGTAAGATCTCATCTTGAAAATTTAGTACGGTTTTGTGCACAATTCCATAGAAAAGACATTATGGAACTAGAAAAAGTATAGAGAAGAGCCACCAAATTAATAAAGGGTATGGAAAATCTGACTTATGAGGAAACGCTAGCTCATTTAGATTTATTTACATTAGAAAAGAGGGATATGATAACTACAATATATACAAATATATTCAGGTCAATACAAGCTTTCAAAAGAACTATTCATCCCAAGGACAGTACAAACGACACAGGGTCATCCCTTAAGGTTGGAGGAAAAGAGATTTCACCAACAACAAAGGAAATGGTTCTTTACAGTGAGGGCAGTTAAAATGTGGAATTCATTACCCATGGAGACTGTGACGACAGATACAATGGGTATCTAAAAAAAGAAATTAATCTTTTTAGAAAGGTAACTACAGTAGGTTGTTTACCTTAGTCCAGTTCTTTTTTTACAATTTTTTTTTTGTTGCAAAAACAGTTCTATTTTTCTAAAGTGACACTCTATATTTTACAATATTCTGTTTGTGAATTAACTTTAAAATGTGTAAACAACTTGTTTTGAAGAAGGTGGAAGGGATCAGTGCATTTATCACAGATCAGTGCATTTATATGGAAATAGCTTCATATGTAGCTCACTTTATGACATGTTAAATATTCAATAATAGCCTAACAAAAGATACAAATGTGTGTGGATACTTCATTGAACAACAGTATTCAACTAGTTACTTCTCTTCCCATCTTAAATCAGCACAGCAAAATGCATTTTCTTTTTGTTAACTCTCATACCTGCGCCCGCCTACCTGTTCCCTACTCAGTTGCACCCCCCTCGCATCTAATGATGTGTCAAATGACGCTGCGGGGTCATGTGACATCATGTCACGTGACCCACAGCGTCATTTGACATCACTTGACGTCACATCTCCATGGCATGTCACAGAGACGCGTGACCAGAGCCTGGTAATTAAGTTTACAGAGGCCTCGCGGGCCCCAGTTTGCGCACGTCACATGGGCCAATAGGAAGCTGCAAGGGATAACGTCACGGTTTCCTATTGGCCCGCACGACGTGAGATATTTAAAGCCGCCGTTATGTTGGGGCAAATAAGCCCCGTCAGAGCTGCTACTTTCAGAGAAACTGGCATCCCCCTACGGAGGTAAATATCTTGGGAAGCAATCCTATAACTCAATCCTATAATCCTGCTTCAATCCTATAACAACAAAATTAAATTAAAATAAACTGCAACTTGTGCTGCTTTAAAGACTCAATTGAAAATCCATGTTTTCAAGCCGACAGTTAAATAGCCAGGAAAATGCCTAAGCTACTATACTATCAAATTCCCTTAATTACTATTTCTATGTACAGAAATCCCTGACGCACTTATGCTGCCTGTGTACTGCGGGTCTCCAATATCAATATATTGATATATCACCTTAAAATATAGTTGGATTGTATGTCTCAGGATCAGAGATTCCACTTCTCTTGTGTTTACTTTAATGTATGATGCTCTTATCCATATATTTGCTATATTTCCTGTATATTATAAATTAGCTATATGCTTATAATGTGAAATTCTGAGTACATTTGTTGGAACTCAAATATTAAAATGAATGATAATGTTAAGGGAGCAATTCACCCTAACTAACCTCCGTTTTTTTAAAAATAGGATTGGAACCAGGGCGTCTTTCAGAACTGAACTGCACTATTTTCAGGTCCGGGGGCTCCCTGTGCCAGAGAAACTTACTGGTGAAGTAACTGGTTTTACTTCCTGTTTTTTAAAGGGAATTTAAATGGCCATCCAGTAGGAAGCTACAACGTGATTTGGCAGTCATTTTGTTTCCCCGAATGGAGATGTAAACCTGATAACTTCATGGGCGTCCCATGGAGCTTAAAATAGTGGAGCTTGGCTCAGGGGGAATCCAGGGACCCAACATGTGGGAGCAGAAAAAAAAAACTAAATCAAGCTTTGCTATTATACAGAAAGGTCACATCTGTGTCCTATGGGTATTTATAACACAATATTGTGTGTAACACTTGTTACTGCACCATTTAATCTGAAAACCAATCTGTTAAAACAATAGTACTGCTGGCAATAAGAATGCTGAACAATCACAAAAATGAAAATGCCAGGGAATAATCAAGACATGCAAAAGTTACTGCCAAGATTTCAACACAAGAAACAGTCTCAGCCGCAGAGACTGTCAAAGTGTAGCAGAAGATATAAAATAAATGACATCAGGGAAGTGCTGTGTGTTTGTATTTTAAATAGAAGACAGAGCAAAATATATTTACAGTGCTGTGATACTGTAACACAAAGGGCCTACAAGAGCATCTTAAAATGTTATACAATGTATCCAATGCTATTCAGCATTGCTTTAGCAGCAATATCAATATGTAGATACAGTGCAGGATGCATAGTGGCAATTTAGTAATGAAAAACTGAGCAACTCTATGACTGGGTTACCATGGTGAGGTTCCGATGTGCAAAATAGTTATTGAGTACAGGGCTACCGACAGGGGGGGAGACCCAGGTCAAGTGTCCCAGGCCCAGAGGCTGTGGGGAGTCTTATATATTGACAAGTCTAATGTACCTTGTGAGGAATGGGGTACTGGTGTCAGGCCTAACAGGATTAGAGCCCAGTGTTCGCTAAACCAGCTGCTAGTGTAGGTAGCACCACTGTCTCTGCATACTTTTGATCTGCTCACTAGTCACTCACTGCTGCTCCCTGCTGACACCTGTAGCCATCTCCCCCTGGCTTCCTTTAAAAACAGACCACTTCCACTCCCTAGTTGCCAGTTCATTGTTCCTTGTGCACAAAAAATGAACACACCTGAGATACCCACGAGATATGCGAATAGCTGGATTAAATAGAGCTGCGGTCCAGAATAGCAGAAGTTGTGGGTTCTAATCATGTTGGGTCTGACACCAATACCCCGTTCCTCACAAGGTGTCTTAGACTTATAGTCAATATAGTTGTTATGGAAATCATTTTAGGAAGTGTGGGATGTGAATCACTAAAATATACTTTGCATATCTGATTCCCAGGTATCTTAGATGTGCTCCTTTTTGAGCTCAGGTGTCTCTCCCTCTGTTGCTTGGAGGGAGGTTTGAGGGGATATATATAGAATTTGAGGCTCTAGCAAACTAGGGTTCTCTTGCTCTCCCTATACTGTACTTCAGGGATTAGGTTTAGATTTTTAAGGTTCCACCACCAGGCAGATATTCGGTGACAGGAAAATACAAATCTGCCCTTTTTTGGGACTGATCCGCATCTAAAAAGGAACACGCCAATCTGCGGCGGATGTGAATCTGGTGATTTTAGAGAATTACATACATTAGCATATTAAATTGCAATGCACATTGACTTGTTCCTTGGTGAATCACTTCTGGACTCGAACACAGGAGCAGCTTTTGTCGCAAAACAAAAAGGGCAAATGTTGCATGGTCCGACCCCAATGCGAAAGTTTCACTCGTCTCTTGCTAAAAACAATGATTGTTCCTTTTTGCTTTCTTGCACACTTATTTCCCAGGTATCCCTTCCTTCTATTGGCTCAATGGTACTTTTGTTCACTTATCACTGATTTTGCTATAACTAGTACCATAGGGTCTCCCTACTAACCGTCCCTACCTTCCCAGTTACCCTTTATTACAGGGTTTAGGTACCTAAGGGCCTTATTGTACGAAACCTGCTAATCTACTATATTGTAATATACAAGGTTCTTGTACTATACAGTGAGTCATTCTACTGCCACCTACAACTACTGTAGTATCTTATGCTTTAAACTGATGCTAATTAGCATTTGTTTGCAAACGGTGCAGCATATACCATCAGACACACACGTGATTGCTGGTGCAAGGACCGCTGACTACCTGCTGCAGACAACTGCGCAGCCGGTTTTCACACCCACACTATTTGATCACATTAATGCTTATTGTGTTCACTTATACTATGTCCATTAGGGCTGTATACTGAATCTGTGACTGCTTGTATAAGAATGCAGCTAAACTCCCCTCGGTTATAAAGTCACTGGGTTAGCTGTCCTGTGCTGTGACTAATTAGAGGTATCTCTGTCCTCTATTGAAGTACTTAAGCTCAACCTTCTTTACCTATTATACAGACTGCCATGACAGAGCTGAGATTGATAATTATTCCTTCTCTCACTTAAATCAGGGGTGCGCAAACGATTTGAGCTGCCCCCCCATGCTCGCACCCCCCCCCATGCTCGCACCCCCCTTACCTCTTTTGCAGGCGTCAAATGACGCAGCGGGGATCATGTGATGTCACCCCGCAGCATCATTTGACACCGCATCACCATGGCAACGGGCATCAAATGACGCCGCAGGGTCATGTGATGTCAAATCACATGACCCCGCAGCGTCATTTGACACTGCATTGCCATGGTGACGCATCACACCAAGCCTCTGAATCCCAGCAAGTGAAGTTGCAGAGGCGTCACGCGATCCCCTAGCATTTAATTTAAATGCCTTGGGGAAGAACGCAGGACCCCTGCAACTGCCCGGGCCCCCCAGAAAAATCTCATGCCCCCTGGGGTGCACGCCCCCCAGTTTGCGCACCCCTGACTTAGATGTCCATACTGAGGTTTTAGTTATCCTACCTTTAGGTGCTCCTTGCTGTAGCTGCTAATATTTATTCCACTTATTAGCTGGCAGATTCATAGACTGCTGCTCACCAGCACAGACAGTGTTTTTAACACATTATTACCCCAATTATTTTACTTAGTATCAATAACATTACTTTTTATACTCCCTTAATTCAATTCCACCTTGTTTGTTCTTCGGGGTTATCTCTTCCAATAGAGTATCATGAAAGTAACAATAGGAAAAGGACTCCCTGCCCTGAAGAGCTAACAATCAAAGTGGTAAGTAGGGAGAACTCAGACAGTAGGAGGGTGTTCTGGTAAGTGCGTCTGCAACAGGTTAAGGCCAATGCATATGAGATGTTTAGTATCAGCCAACAGAGCTACCCATATGTTTCTTAAAGCAGCAACATTACTTTCCCTCATTTATTTTTTTTCTCCTTTTTTTTATATGTAAAGCATGTGACAATGTATAATTCTACATTCTTACCTAAGCTGGCAGTCGTTTGATGCTCCTGCTATAAATCTGTAAAAATCCTGATTGTGTGCCTAAAGAAATGGCCGCCTTCTAACTTTGTGCTGCAGACTGTGAAATGCTGCAGCTGCAATGTAATATTATATTACTACGTGTAACACATTATTGCTGCAGCTTTCAGAGTAATAGGCAGTCTGCTGTTTAGACCACTGCAACAGATCTGTTTATGATACTTTGTTGCTAAAGAGCAGAACTCCAAATATGACTTGCTACATAGTTGCAGTAGCAACCAAAGGATGATCACTACATTAAAAAACATCATTACAAATGGTATTAGGAGTTTAAAAAAAATGCAGACAGTATTATCTAATACTACAGAACTGATTTATGAAAACAAAATGCTTTTTCACGTTTTTGCTACTTTAAAGGGGTATATTTTAAGATAGGTCTTAAAGGTGGAGAGAGAGAGGGAGCTACTGTAGTTGGATATTGAAGGGAAGGGCATTCCAGTGGTGGGGGGCAGTGTGAAAGGTTTTAGGAGGGAGAGGGCTTTAGATACAAAAGGGGGTAGGCAGAAGACATCCTTCAGCAAAACACAAGAGTCAGGCAGGTGTAAAGCAAGAAATTCAGTCTGTTGTCTTCTCACTGACAATTGATGGCTTCTCCAATCACCCTCTTTCCTGTACCATCTTGTTACCAATGAACTGCAATCCACCGAGGGATATTTTAAATTACCTATTTAAAATTGCTGCCTGTGGATTACAGTTCCTTTGCTAACTTCACTGTCACATCAATACATTTTGTTAAATTGGCCTTCACCTTCAACAGGATAATTGAAGAACACTAGCAAAGCAAAAAGGTGCATTGTTTTTGCCATTCATCTCTGATGATTGCCTCATTAACATACATTTTGAAGCCTCTTGAAAAAGTTTGTGAGTTCATTAGTTTGTAAATCTGAGTACAATTATTATGTTAATAGACCTTCTCTATTGTAAATCAAATCATATACTGTAGAGTATCCAGTAACAAAAAAAAAAACTGTTCGTCAAAAGCAAAGGGGGTTGTCTTTGCAGTATTGTTTTAGAGTAATAAGTAAGTTTACTTCTTGGAGAACTGGGGCAAGAACTTTATTTATATTCATTTAATAGGAACGAAGATCCTGGTTTCTTTATTGTGTCTATACTGAGGGATATTGAATAGTTATTTAATCTGCCACCAGCAGGCAGATAAAACACAATATCTCTAGCTGCTTTGTAGATGTTTTCATCCTCAATGGGAGTTCTAAAGAAATCTGTATTCTTGTTCTTAGTCACTGAAGATCTGTGTCTCATTCATTTGAACAGTTTGTAATTTTGTTTAGCATTATGTAATGGGATGGACTCGGATTTAATCCAACTTCTTTCCCACTTTAAGGGATTTAGACATGGAAACATAGCTAATACAGCTATAATCATAGATAGAACATTAAAAAAAAAAGGATCTATAAAGGCCCATACGTGGATCGGCTTCATCTCATCCTTATCGGTTGCCGCACAGCAAGACAAAACCCAACATGTACCGTGGCCAAGCCACGCAGAGGCAAAAAATACTAAGGGATAAATAGGCATAATTAAAAAAAAAAAAAAAATCCCTGCATGGGCCTGACTAACAACAAGAGTTGCCAAGCTGTTTTCTACTAGTAACTGAAACAAGCAATATTGGGAAACCAATTCGGTGCACCTGTGATGTTACTTTTCTGCTGAGTTGCTGTTTCAGAGAGTTTTGCAGAATGTACATGTGGGTCTGAGGTCAGAGCTGAGCCATCTGCTGCACTCCACCATGCTCAGTTCTGTTCGTTTGAATAAAATATCAAATAAGTCAAGGAACGTTGTCCTTTTTTGGATGACTTCCTGCAAATATGTTAATGCAATTGCAAATGAAAAAGGGATGCACGGTAAAAAAAACAATGATGGTAATTTCAATAATTACAGACGACGATAACAGCGGTAAATTCACGACCCGTTACTCTAACTGATAGGATGTACGTGCTGAGATCAAGGTGTTCCTTCTGATTTTAACCTAGTATTAAACATTATTTTCACCAGTAGAATTTCAAATTACAACTTTAATGTAAGATGGTAATCTTCAAGCTCCTGACATTTCAGCACAAATGTATGATTGTTAAAACCCTTACTAACCATATTTACAACTATTAGAGATGTGCGTAGTTAAGCAATCGCAGTTCGCTATTTTGTTTTGCTAGTTTTGGGCAAATTTCACGAATTTTGCAGAAATACACAAAAGCAGCGATTGCTCAAAAATGGGTAAAATATCATGAAAAGTTTGTCATCTGTGAATACCAGAAAAAAAAATGAAGGTCAAGTGAAGGGTTGCCACCACTCCGGGTTTGATCCAAAGACTACGGGTTTCGGCCTCCTATCTCTGGGCTACGGGTTTACCTAAAAAAATCTCTGGGCGGCGGCATATGGTGCCGCGTTGCCATGATAATGGGACGCTACATGTCGTCAAAACGTCATGCGGCGTCGCATTGCCATGACAACGGGGCATCGCGTGGCGTCTCGGCGCCATAAGTGTCCCGTTGTCATGGCATCTTGACACCGCATGGCGCTGTGATGTCACGTTGTCATGGCAACGCGCCATTTGACATTGCAGAGCCATGCTGACTGGACCCTGCAGAGGGGGAGATTCTGCCACTGAAGGTAAGAGTAATAAATATATAAGTAAAATAAATAATTTAAAAAATGTAATTGCAAAAAGTCTCTAGGTTAAGCTCAGGCGCCGGTGTCGGCGCAGCATGCGTGCCTGTCAGGCTGGCGGCACGTGCAGCCGAGATCCCTGGTCTGCAGGGGGAAAGACGGGGGTGCGTCCATGACATCACCCGGCAGGTTTGCCCTCATTGGCTGAACCGCTAGGGGGCGTGGCCAGCGCTCTGTCACGAGTTCTAGCACAGATTTCCTGTCTTAAGGGAAATCCGTTCACCCCAACGTGGCGGGCAAGGCAGCAATCAGGCCCGGCCCCATTGAGGGACAGTTCTTGTCCCTGCAGCGCCCACCATAGCGGGCGCTGCAGCAGGCAGTGGGGACCTGGCTTTAGCCTTCAATAGAAGGTGGCAACCTTGGTCACGTGACTAATGTGAACTGCACATTTTGGTCATGTGACCCTCACACTTTTTGTTGTGACTGTTGCTGCTTTTTGTGATTTTTTGTTTCACAAAAATGGCAAATATTGACTTTTGCAAACTTTTGACATATCTCTAGCAAATAAACATAGCTCTTGTGAGCACATTCATATGTCTCAGACAGGTCTGCAACCCTGTTCTTCACCGTTATCGTTTAGCAGACAGCGCTTCCACTGCGGCCAGGAATTCTGGCAAATGACGTGTAAATGAGCACACATTGTCTAACAACAGACTTACATACACAATCTCATACATACTATGCAGAATGACATATCTCTAACAACTATACATACCCAAAACAATCTAATTAATCATGAATTAAAATGTATATTCTATGTGGGAATTACTTCAAACTTCCTTTGCAAAAATGTTTGCAGCGTTTCTTGCAAATGTAATGACCCCCACCCTCCCAAAAACTGATAGTGGGTTAGGTGACCTGCTGCTTCTTGCCTGTTGGTATTGCATACGGATGGGCGAACTTTCTCCAGCTTTCCATTCAAAATCCGTTCCGCGGTGTAAAATCCGTCTACGGATTGTTCCAGTTTCAATCCGTGCAGATTAATCCAAAACCGCCATTGGATACAATCCACTGGTGGATTTTAACAATCCAACCCGCGAAATCCGCTAGCGGGTTGGGTTGCTAAAGTCTACCAGCGGATTGCGGAATCCAGGGACTGGATTGTCTGTGATTAAAAAAAAAATATCTATCCAGAAAAGACATTGCTCCTTTTTTGAGACTGATTCGCAGAAATCTGCAGACCAAAAGGAACCGGCTGATCAAAGGCGGATCCAAATCGCACAGAAATAAAAAGAGTTGGGTGCCGTGTGACAGGAAGCAAGAGGGTGTAGGAGAGCGAGAGATAGCGTCAGAGAGCGAGAAAGTCAGCGAGAGTAAAAGGTCCAAAAAAGTCCATTAACATCGGTTCATGTTCACAAAAACGTATTGCTTCTCTTCGCAGATACATTTCTATATTTTATTCTAATAATAATTTTAAAAGGAAGTTATCTATGTGATTTAGCTTCTTATTTGCTTATGCTGAAGAGTGATAATGTAAGGAATCTGGTGTCTAAGCGCCGTCAGTGCGACCAGTGCTCACCCCCGTCGGTACTCAGGCGTCCAAGCGCCTGCAGCGCAATTCCCACATACCGCCGTTGTCTGCCACTGACACTCAGGCTCCTCGCCATCACAGGATTGCACCAACCGAAGAGGTGCCTGTTGAACCGCAGCCTCTGCGTGTGTCTCCGGCTCTGCGCTCTATGCGCACACGTGCGTCTGTCACTGACCCCATGCGCATACGCGTGTCAGTCACCGAATCCACGCACGCACGCCAGCCCCAGACATTATGTGCATGCGTTCCCAGCTTACAGAGCACACGCCTAACAGAGCACTTTTAACCACTGCTCCTGCAGTGAGGCGTCGCCCCCAAGCTTCACACAGTTCCATGCAAATCAATGACTACACTCAGCTGGGCTGTAACACCTCCCTCCTATCAGGGAGGACTCCTTGCAGTCCTCCAGGCCTGCCCCCTTTTCCCATTGGCCTGTCCAGCCTTATTATGCCTGTGCTTCCCATCACTCGTCACTCGACATAGTTCTGTATGGAAGCATTTGAATACTCTCTCAGTGACTCCTCAGGTATTGACGCGAATTGGACGACTACCCCCTCTGGCTCTCGACTTCGGCTCTACTTGGACTTCATGATTTCTGGCATCCCTAACACACGGCTTATACCTTCGACCTTCCGCAACTCTCCAATCCCTGACCTTGGCAACGGCAATAACTACTCCTCTACTACCGGTACCGGCAAGTATTGTCTTCCTTACTATACCTGGCCTGGCAACACTAACACCACACTCCGGACGTGCTCCCTTTGCTGCGGGTGCGTGTATCCATTTGTCCCACCTCAGCACAAGGGGCGGGTCTGGTCTGCGGGCAGCACCGGCGTAACAGATAAATATGAAACACGCAAAAAAATGAATAATTAATATCATTGGGCTTGTGAATGCTGGGACCCATTTTCCGTAAGATCAGAGGTGCGGGTGAACACACCGGACGGAATTTGAGGTTTTAACGAGAAAGCAACTTTATTGTGATTTTGGTGATTTTTCTTCTGTTCTTTTTAGTGATTCTTTTTGTGTTGGTGATAGTGGATATTTTCCCATTTTGTTTTACTCAAAAAGTTTGATTACTATTGTACTATAATATTACAAATAATATGTATAGATGTACAAAGTATATTTACTACTCCAATAGTATTTTTTAAGTACATCACCGCAAAGGTGCTTACAGTACTAGTGATGTACCCGGAAATTACCTGGTACCCGGCACTTTTTCAGCTACCTGGACAGTACCCGGACCCGGCACCAGGGGGCTGGGACCGGCACCGGGTAGGAACTGACAGGTAACATCTTGCCAATTTTGACTATTCAGGAAAGATAATGGAATTTTTTGCCCAATTTAAATGGGTGCTCACCACAAACAGGACAGAACCGCAAGGCTGAGGTGGGGATTTCAATATACACCAATCTGCAGCCGCGAGACTGCGTCCAGTGTGCAGATTCACCGTAGTGTGGTCGGGTCAGGGTAGGAGATAGTAGAATAGTATATTATACTCGCCGTGGTCTAGGGTTGGAGAAGGTCGAATGGTCGTTGTGCGTAGCCGAGGATCAGGAGTAGAGATGGTGGGGTCCAGATACAGCTGAGGTCGTGGATAGAAGGTGGAGGTCCAGGTACAAGCCGAGGTCGTGGCTAGGAGAAGGTGGAGGTCCAGGTACAAGCCGAGGTTACAAAGAGACAAGACAGGTGAAGCAGGATTTGCACAAGATGAAACAGGACAAGGCAGGCTGGGTGCATGTGGGTAGCACTTGTCGCAGGGAAGAGTAACTATGCTCAGCCGACTTGGAGCAGGGATCGGTGAGCAAATAATGAGCTGTAAGCCAATCGGAAGACAGGCACAAGGCTGTATGTGATGATCATTATCCGCCCACTTGATCGTCAGGAGGCAGATTAAGCACCGCAGGTGTGAAAGATGAGATGTTATCCTGCTGTCTGTGTTTGCCTGGAAACGGTAGCATGGCCCTACGCATACTCCTGTCCACATGAGATGCGTCACCAATGGCATCACGAGACATGTCACAGGGGCAGGGCCTAAAGCCGATCCTCACACCCACCATATTTTCTTTATGAGGGATTTTAGGACATTTAAGAAAATGTTCAAATTGCCTCTTCTTTCAAATAAGACGTATTATCCTCCTCAGTTGGAAAATGTTATTTTCTTCTATTATACTAGTTATAGCAAGAACACGTTCATTGGGTTTTAAAAATGTAAGTTTGTAACGTGAATTCAAAACAGTGGCGATCACATCCAATTTATTAAATTCCACATTATGAAATCTAGTTTGCAAAGATTTTAGCGGTTCTGTTTGCATATTTTCGGTGCCGTTGTGGGTTCAGGATCTGGCGTTTATGGACAGGTGGTTTTCTTTTGCCCTTTTCCTCATTCCTTTTACTGTAAATCCGCCTTTGTTACAGTCGCTTTGTGCCTATAGGCTTGTTCAGGGGCGCTCAGTTCCAGTCCCCAAGCCCCACCAACAGGACAGGTTTTCACGTTATCCTTGCTTCAGCACAGATGGTTCAATCAGTCCCTGCTTCAGCACGGGTGGCTCAGTCTTTATCTGAGCCTCTAAGCCACCAGTGCTGAAGCTGGGATATCCTGAAAACCTGACCTGTTTGGAGGGCTTGAGGACGGGAGTTGAGCACCCCTGGGCTAGTTGTTACCACTGCCTTCTTCCCCTCCTCCATTTCTTTAAATTTTCAGTCCTGAGGGTGCGGCCTCTTTTAGTTCTAACCCATTAACTTTGATTTCTAAGCCAAAGATCTACAAAACCATCTAACATCCCATGAGTGCATTATTATTGTCCTCTGGGCACATATACAATACTTAATTATTGTTCACGTACAGATGTAGCCCAGTTTATTTTCCCTGCAGCTATGGTATACCAGGGAAACAGGAATGCAGCAAACCCCAGCTGCAGCGAGCGCTGCCAGCAGCTAAGAATAGGTGCCCGTTTGCTGGGCCTGCCGATGCAGCAACAAAGATATTTTTCCTTAATCCAGTCCTTGCTGTAGAGATGATATGTCTCAGTCTCTGTGGGATCTCAAAACTGTTAAATTTGGCCAGAAAATCAATTAAGTCAAACAGCTGGCTGATATCGTATGTGATGAACAGGCTGTTAGGGTTCATTCTCTTGAGATGCTCCTTGTAAATCTTACAGACACCATCCATGCATTAATTCATAGCTTCATAGTCAGCGTAGGTCAGTGGTGGGCAACATGATACATCAAGGGTCACTTGTGCGGCCCTACAGCCCCTGAAAGGGTCGCACATAATCTATGGCCGTATAACCACTTCCTATAATTCCTCCTATTCCCCATATAACCTCCCTCTATTACACCTTCTAGTGCTCCATATAACTCCTGCCTATAAAACTCCTCCTATTGCCCTAAATAACTACTCTGTATAAACTCTCTTACTCTTGCTCTCTGTGATGATTTATCCCTCTCCCCCTGTGCTGATCTCTCTCCTCCCTTTCTCTCTCCCTTTGCTGATCTTTTCTCCCCTCTCTGTGCTGATCTCTCTCTCCCCCTCTCTGTACTGATTTCTCTCGCCTCCCTCTCTCTGTGCTTATCTCTCACTCATTACCCCCCCTACTCTCTCATTACACCCCTCTCTCTCTGTTTCCTCCTTTCTCTCTCACTGCCCCCCTTTATCTCATTGTTCCTTTCCTCCATTCTCCCTCCCTATCTCACTGACCCACCGTTTTCTCTTACTATACCCCCATCTCTCGCTCTCGCTCTCTACCTCTCTCTACCTCTCTCATTTCCCTGTCATTCTCCATGGTAGCTGTTCCCCTGATTGTATCTCCGTCCATCTCTTAGCACTGGCCATAAGTTGGAAGAGACCAGGGAAAAAGAAGGTTGCAGGTCGCCTGTTGCCCACCAGTAGCATAGGTTCTGCCTTCTAGCCTCATGGTATAGTGCTGTTTTGTGGCCGAAACGCATGTTGTCCTCCTTTTTGTGCCCTCCCTTGCATCAGAGATGAAGCCGTTAGCACATACATTACACAAGTCAAGCACTGTACCATCATAGATGTTACAGTACATCTGTGGCTGGCAATGCTGTATGAGTGCTGGCTTGTTTGGGCAGACACAAAATGGTAAAATAAGTCAATTATTAAATTATGCCATTGGCAACTGGCACTGATGTTGATGGTGTGGTATACACTAGTGGGGTCGCATAGTGTTGGTGATAATATGCTATGGACACGGTGGCACTGGCTGCAGCTCAGTCAGCAGCAGCAGAAAGCTTAGCATGTAAGTCTCAGGCTCTTCTCACATCATTTCTCTCACCAGACACTGTCACAAAACACCGTTCTGTATACGTTAATAATGGAAAAATTAAAATAAAAGGAGCCGTAGAGGCGACTCATTCAGTCACCTCAGCAGATTGTACGTCTGCGTTGCCCCAAAGACGAACAGCCTGGTGGGGCTCCCCAAGAACTGCTCCCCTCTGCACAGGACCAGCGTGCTAAGGGTTAACATGTGCTTGTACTTTGTGGAACATAAACCCCACCCACTGGAATGTTAATTAGCCAAGAGGACACAGAGAACTTTTTGTTCACAGCTGCAACAGATTAAATCACAACCACACAAGTGTACGTCTGCATTGCCCCAAAGGCGGACAGCCTTTGGCGCAGCCAAAGGGTGTGAGCCGTTTGCTGCCGTTCACTGATGTTTGGTGATGTTAAAGCTGCTCTATTTCAATCTGAAACTCACAAGCCCTTTATCCCCTGTACCCAATTTTCCAACTCTATCTGTCCATGAAATGTCTGTGAATTCACTGTATAACCCTGTTCTATTAATGTAACCATGTATTTTTTATAACTCTGTGCCCAGGACATACTTGAAAACAAGAGGTAACTCTCAATATATCACTTCCTGATAAAACATTTTATAAATAAAATAAATAAACAAACACACACTCAGCAAATTGTAATTTAATTTTCAAACCTTTATCAATTTAGTGAAAAACAACAATTCTACATAATCTATCATTTGATCTGTTTCCTCTTCATAAGCTGGTGGTGACATGGAGACCGGAATAACATAGTCTTGGGAAATAAGATGTTCATTCATTTTTAATGAATGTAAGTCTTTCCACATTGCTCCTAGACAGATTGCTTCAACGGTTTCTTATAATGGACCCAACTGTGCTGAACACTCATTCAGATTGCACCCTGGCTGGTGGACAGCTGAGGGCGTCTGTTGCCACAGAGAACCCACCATACAGTATTTCTATTTTTTCCACCCAGGTCAGAGCTGGGAGAGAGATACTGTAAGTCGTTTCATGCACGGAGGTGAAACTAGGTATATTTGCGCCCGGGAGAAATTTCACCAACTGCGCCCCCCCCCCCCCCGCCAATTTATAGACACCCTTCTCCCTCTCTTTTCCCCCCTCTCACTCCTATCCCTCACTCTACCTCTCTTACCCCTTCTCTTTCTCCCCCCCCTTCTCTCTCTCCCCCATTTTCTCTCTCCACCCCTCTCCCTTTCTTTCCTTCCTCTCACCCCTCTCCACGTCTCTTGCCCCTTCTCAAGCTTCCCCCCCTTCTTTCTCTCTCACCCCCCCTTCTTTCTCTCTCCCCCTATAATTAGTGCTAATAGAGTGTGGGAAAAATATCTTACAAAGTAATATATATTGAAAAGTGTATTGCACAATATGCTATTCAAAGTAAAGTTTCAACAAAGATCCATCCTACGCCATTTTGGGATACAAATCACTTAATCACCTGATGTGTATCATGAAATGGCTTAGTGTGGACTTTTGTGAACGATGCCGAACCGCGCACACTGAGCCTCCTCAGATCTCTCTTGTACATGCCTTTGTGTCTTCACGCCTAGCACTATTGGTGTGAAGCGTGTGGGAGGATTTGTATGGTGTTTAAACATGTGTTTGAATAAAGCCTTTATCTTTTCAAGTTGGGTTCCACAGTTCCAGTTTGTGCTCAGATTGCAGTGCTCCGTTCTTTTTCTCAGTGTAAGGTCCGCCCGCTCGCAGCCCTTACCTCTCATGGCTCTTCCCCACAGCAGGGACTCGCGCGCACCCGCGCCTCCCGTCGGAGATACACGCAGACTCGGGGCGCGTACCGCCACTGCTCCCGGACTGGCGGGGGCGCGCATGCACATGCGCCACTACCACGGACCTCCACGAGTACCAGCAAGTCAGCTGGCCAGCGCAGGCGCCGCTGCATGTCCCCGGCGAGGTTGCTCATCGCGGGCGCACGCACCCTCACACCGGATCCCAGCAATTGCACTGATACCTGCACACCTGTCCTGCATCCTGCCTCCTCCTACCGGCGCTCGACTTACCTCTGACCTCACTCCTGGGTAAGGTCTCCCATTGGCTCCCTCTAGTATATAGCCTCAATCAGCCATGGGCTGATTGCTGAGCATATTTAGTGTTTGCCGTGCTTGCTACAAGCTGCCTTGCTTTGTCCTCTTGTTCTTTGAATCTTGACCCCCAGCCTTGTACCGGACTCCTGATCTCTGGCATCCTTGGACCTCGGCATCGGAATTCTACTACTCTGCTCTCTCCTATCCTCGACTCTGGAATTCGACTACTCTCCGCTCTTCAATCCTTACTACGGCAAGTACCTTCTACAATCCTACACTCTCCTGCCCCGACCCGGCTAACCCACGACAACGAGCTGTGCAACCCGAACCCGGACTTCGCGGCCTAGGTCGGTGTTTTCACATCCCCACCTCAGCCCCGCGGTCCAGCCCTGGTTTGTGGTGAGCACCCGTGTCACTCCGATTTGAATGCCATGTAGCCTTATGATAACAGATCAGGTGTACTGTAAGTGCAGGGGTACCCTGACGAGACCCTGCTTTCCCCAGCCTCCCAATGGCACAGCACAAACAAGCTACCTAGTGGATGAATGAGGTTAGTTTCGAATAACTCGTATATAAAATAATTGCAGATGTAAAAATGCTTTGGTTTAACACAGGAAAAAACTCCTGTTGATTTCAACAGAATTGTTTTTTCATGATAAATGGCGTACAGTTCTTTTGGACCAGTTGTGCAAATGGGAGGCTTTGCTAAAACTGTCCCCCTGTAGTCTCCTATTCCTTCCAAGGAAGAAAAAAAATAGTTTTCTCCAAGAAAATAATTGCACCCTTTTTGTTTTTATCAGAATCTTGATGCAGCTATAATAAAAATTAAAACATACGTATTCTGTTAGGTGTAAACCTTCTGACAACAAGTAAAAAGGTTAATGAATGTGCTAAAATGGTGCAGCAAATGTAAAAAAATAAATATATATACAGTGTATATATAGTGCAATATGTTCATTAAAATTGCTTGTGAGTGAAATCCTACTGCACCTTTTTGACTCGAGGAAAACGATGCCAAAGAAAGTGGTGGAAACTGGTGGATAAACAATATGTCCATCATGATGCATCAATATCAAACTCCTTTATACCTTGCACTTGCAATTGGTGGCTCTCCAAGCGCAGAAGGAGTTTTGCTTAATGCTTTTATTCTTTGCTTATTTTTTCTGGAACAAAACCTATTGGAGAAAATGGACAGTATGCTTGAGCTCAGCATGTGAAGCACACATCTGCATTTCTGTTGTATTGTCAGCAGAATATTGAGCAGAAAATGTTTATTATATGCTTGTTTAATGAGGCCTTAAATGTTTTGTTTTTTTCCCACATAAAACTATACTGTCATAGTGGGGAAAATTTCGGTTGCCATGATAATAAATACTAAACTGAGTCACTTACATTTGTATGATGAAACTATTTGTTAATGTAGCTGAAAACTCTAATAAAAAAAAGGGGGGGGGGGTGGGGTGGAGAACAAAAATCCGATGTTCTGAAACATGAATGTGTCCATTCGATTTCTTTATTAACGCAAAGGAGAGCTCAATGTATCAAGTACTAATTTGAAGATACAGGAAAAGTGTCACCGAATTAATGTACTTGTCTTATAGGAACAGTACTCGAGAGACATGCAATTTATTTTAGGAACGGTGAAACATCGTATTTAAATGCTTTAAATTTAATGTCCTGTTTAGTAACAAGTATTGGAGCAGTAATAAAATAAACAACACCACAGCTATGTGATTCCATTTTACTAGAGGTGTACGAGTTTGGGGATGATGACGTAAAACTTAATTTACACTTCCATTTTGGGATTAAGAGAAATGCAGTGAGAATGGCTATTCATGTGGCATATGCAGGCCTTAACCATTTTACAGCTTCCAGATATTGTTCCCCCACGCATCCCTACCTCCTCCAGTCTTTTGATAGACTGTGAACGATTAATCTTCTGATCGGAGCCTCCTCCACTGCTCCGCCTCTTCTGTTCGCTCCGCCTCTTCTGTTCGCTCCGCCTCTTCTGTTCGCTCCGCCTCTTCTGTTCGCTCCGCCTCTTCTGTTCGCTCCGCCTCTTCTGTTCGCTCCGCCTCTTCTGTTCGCTCCGCCTCTTCTGACACTAGAAGAGATGCCAGGTGGCGCCAGCAGGAGAGAGACCCCCCAGACTCTACCCAGACTCAGTTTAGAAGGGTAGTGTCCCTCCTTTTTCCTCTTAGTGACCACCACTAACCTCCAACTCCCTACAGGCATAGGGGGCATTTAATTGTTCAAGACATCGAATTGGAAATAAAAAGGAAACAAAATAAACAGTGAATACAACGATTTTCAGACAACATTGTTATTTTTGCCACGAGGCCAGAAAACCTCCAACAATGAGTCCAAGAAGTCGTTGTCAGGATCCACGCTTGGCGTACTCTTCACTTACCCCAACCCGTGATCGGGCCCCCCGCTCCTTCCGGTAGCCATGACGCTTCTCTTCCTTCACCTGGGACAAACCACCTGTTACGATTGTGCTCGCCACAAACCGGACCGGACCGCGGGGTAATATAATTACCGACCTTAGTCCGCGCAGACTGATCCGGAGTGCGCAGTTTGTAGTCGTACAAAGCAGGGTCAGGATTGGAGAAGGCAGCATCGTCATTATTCAAGCAGGCGTTCGGCAACGGGTAGTCGGGAGTTCCCTGCTTCAGCTTAGAAGCATGAGCGGCCTCGGCCCATGATGCCGGTCTCAGCAGGGGGAGACAGCAGGCTGGCCGAAGTACACCGCGGGGCAGCGTCGGGGAAAACCAACGCTTCAGCACAGAAGTCCAAAGCAGGCCTCTGCATGGAGAATAGCAGCAGGCCTCAGGAAACGAAGGGTAACCTCTACTAGGGGAGAATGCAGCAGGTACCAAGAACCAGTGCTGGCTAAACAACGCTTCAGCACAGGAGTCAGGATCAGGCCTCTGCGTGGAGAGTAGCAGCAGACCTCAGGATACTCAGGAAACACAGGCACCTGCATGGAGATTAGCAACAGGCCTTGGGGTACTCAGGCCTCTGCATGGAGATAGCAGCAGGCCACAGGATACTCAGGCCTCTGCATGGAAAGTAGAAGCAGGCCTCAGGAACTACTAATGAGAGTAGAGAGGTTAGTACACAAGGAGACAAGCCAGGTGGCTTGTGGCAGAGACAGTAACGTCCAGAGAAGGATTATGCTTGGCCGAGAGGGATTGTGGGAATGCAGTACTTAAAGGCCAGCGGGCCAATTTCAGGAGGAGGGTGTGAGGGCACTGCTCCAATGACTGAGTACAAGGCTAGGTTGCAGTGATAGCCCGCACAGCTGCTGTTGATTGCAAATAGGGAATTTAGTGAAAACAACAGCACCCTGCAAGGCTACGAGAAAAGCCAGGAGTGGATTCCTCACACCACCTTGCTAGGTGTGCGGGCATCCCGCACAGGGATTTTTTCTCCTATCACACTCACTCTCTCTGACGCGCCGCCTCTAGCCTGTTACCTCATTGGTCCCTGTGTCCTATATATGCTCAGCTGGCCCACTGGCAAAATCGGCTGAGCATAAACCTTCCTATGTGCGAAATGGTCACTGCTACCCTTACCTCCACAGTCTTGTTGTGTACTCCGGTTCCTAGTTCTTCTGTTTCAGAACTCGGCTATTCTTCTGGACTCTTCTTAACTCCTGACCCCTGCTACCAACAATGACCCGCACCTCTACAAACCCCGACCAAGTACCATGACGATCCGCACCTCTCCAATCCTGACCACGGCAAATATCTCTGACCACGGCAATTATCTCTGACCATCCATACCTCTCCAACACCGACTCGGCTACCTTGACCTATCTACACTCCAGACGCACCCACGCGGCTGTGGGATGGTGTTAATTCCCACCTCAGCCTCGCGGTCACGCCTTGTTTGTGGTAAGCACTCCGTTACAATCGTCAAAGCATACAAGAAGATCAAAACAAGTAGGTTTACCTTGGCCAGCAAGTTTTAATGGATCGGTACATTTAAAATTAAATTAATTTGGAGAATGAAGATATGATGGAGCACATTTGGAAGACAAGACAATCTTTCAATGCTGTAAGAACAAAGGAACAAGCGCAAATATCGTATTATTAGAACCTAGAGGAACCTTCCGGTTTTGTTGTATGTTCGGAGGCTATATGCCAGAATAAATCAGCCTATTTTAACCCGCCTCCAGCCTGGATTTTTTCGCAGTGCTTGTTCCTGTCTACTTCGTTTGCTTTTTCCCCATTCATTTGGGTTCCGCTATTATGGGACACAGGAACTGAAACTACTGGAATAGGAACCACTATAAATGACATCACTACAGGGAGGACGGTCACTCTTTGACAAAGCGCCGACAGCACGAAACATGTTAGAGCATCCTCTACCGTGTCCTGAGGATGATGTCTTTAAATTGTGCTGTTATGGTGGAATAAAACCTTTTCATGTGATCCAGCCTCCATCCTCTCTTTTCGGCGGTGCACTGCTCTCCTTTCCCCCGTGGGAATACATCCGGATATTGCTTCTACTTTGCTGTGTGCACGCTGACGCCGGAGACTAACCCCTGGACCAACCTTGTGGAGGTCGGGAGTACTTAATACTTCCATTTATACTATACCATTGTAACTGCAGTGCACACCAGGTGAAACCAGCCTCATGTCTGATGGGTCACGGCCATGATTACATCAACAGCCCCCTAAGCAACATTGTGGGACCTTTGTTTTTTTACCCTAATAGGAGTTATCTACACTGTAGGTTGTTTGCTGACCATACCACAAGTCTCTGGCATTTCATTCCATTATTTCATGCAGTCATGTCTGCCTGGGTGTAACAGCCAATCTATCTGTGAACCCATTATTGTTGAAGCTTTCTTCTGACGCACTGATACTGGACTCCCCCAATACCCATACAATTGCCGCCCCCACACAACCCTCCAAACATAATAATTACCCACCCACAGTACACACAAAATACACTCAAAAACAGACACCACTACCACCCCAAATACAGATAACACTATCCCCCCCCATATACAGACACCACTACCACCCCAAATACAGACACAACTACCCCCCAAATAAAGACACCACTGCAGCTCCCTCAGATACAGACACCATAACCCCCTCAAATACAACACCTCTACACCCCCCAAATACAGAGACCACTAAACCCTCCCCAGATACAAACACCACTACACACCCCTGATACAAATACCCCCCTCTGATACAAATGCCCCCTCCCAGATACAACCCCCCAGATACAATTACCACTACCCCAGCAGATACAATTACCACTACTACCCCTGATACAATTACCACTATCCCCCAATACAATTACCACTACCACCCCGCCTGACACAATTACCCCAGAAACAATTACCACTACCCCCAGATACAATTACCACTACCCCCTCTCAGATACAATTAGCCCTACTGCCCCCCAGAAAAAATTGGCACTTCTCCCCCAGATACAATTGGCACTACCCCCACAGATACAATTGCCATAGCATCCCCCCCAGATGCAATTACCACAGCATTTCCCCCAGATACAATTACCACTACTTATCTCTGGTTGCCACCACCACCAGGCCCCTGCTCTCCCCAGCTGCCTGCCTCTTCCCACAACTTCCGGGCGCACACAGCCTCCAGTGCGCACCAACAGGAGAGAGAGGTCCTGACGTGGGAAGGGACAGGCAGGCAGCTGGATGCAGAAGTTGGGCTTGACACCCACAGCCTCCAGGCCCGGGACACTTGTCCTGACACTCTTTCCACTCCTCCCTCCCCCCCCCCCCCCCCCTCTGTCGGCGGCTCTGACCGAGGGATTCGAGACCAGAAATGCAGAGTATGTGAGGTTTTTTTAAGCTTTGCAGATTTTTTTCAAGAGTGCTGGGCATTTGAATATAATACTGTGTACCTTACGGTGAGGTTACCGGGGGACTGATACCCAGAAGAAATAAAGGAGGGGGTGAGTACAAGTTCTAACTGTGTTAAATACAATGAAATATATAACATATAATTTTCTCAAACTCAATCAATAGAAAAGTACATGCAGTGACTCCAAAGCTGCAGCAATCATAGTGATAAAATATTGCATGGAAAGCTCACAGTCTTAGATTGTAAGCTGTTCAGGGCAAGTGACTTATTTTCATTCTTGTTTCATGTCTAAAGCACTTATTCCCACTATGTAATAATATTACGTCACGTGTATTCTAATGAAGTATGTACCTGGATGGCGCTATATAAATAAAGATATACATCGTCATTTTACTTGAAGATATCACACTGAAATGTGAATAAAGACAACTTACTGTATATAAAGATCTGAGACTGCACTTCTTAAAAAAGGAAGAGCTCTTACAATTCTACTCACCACTCAGAGGATGGGGCACAGTGAAGAATTTCCTCCTATCGTAAGTAGTTTTCAGTGGCAGCTTCTGTAAAGGTGACCTTGGAGACATTGTTGAATCCTGATTCTGTTGTTTTCTGCGTTGTGCCATAAGCTCCAATTGAAGAACACGTTTTTGTGACTTGCAGAGGAAGTCTGGCCTATAATGTTCTAGAGCTTCCTAGTAAAGAAATAAAAATTTTGTTTTGTTTTTTAAACTCTGATGAAACGTACAACAGGGATGGCTAACTCCAGTCCTCGAGAGCCAACATCAGGTCAGGTTTCAGGATATCCTGCTTCATCACAGGTTGCTCGATCAGTGCCTCAGTCAATGACTGAGCCATCTGTGCTGAAGCAGGGATATCTTGAAAACCTGACCTGGAGGTGGCCCTTGAGGAATGGACTTGGCCACCCCTGCTCTAGAGTTCCCTAGTAAAGACATAATTTAGTCATGTCCTTTAGTTTGCATTCCAGCCAGGGGCGTAGCTATAGCTCTGGGGCCCGCGCTCTTGGGGGGCCTGCTCTCCCCCCCTGTCGGCGGCACATTGCGAGGCCTGAGATGCAGTAGAAAGAAAGCACAGAGGGAAATCCCTTCCTCTGCAGGTGGGCAAGTCCTTGGTCAGGGGGGGAGCCCTGAGGTACAGCAGGAAGGACAGAGGGGAAATCCCTTCCTCTGCAGAGCCTCCGTTGGTGGGTGGGGATTGGGTCATGGGGTGGGGCCTCAAGTAGTGCAGTGTGACGTTCGTGAGGATTTGGCCCGGGATTAAAGGGGTTACACCCCAATTGGCCACCCTCTAACCTCACCAGGGAGACAAGGGGTTAACTGGGCTGAGGTCCAGAAATGTCATTTAACCCCTGTTATGACATGAAATGTGTTTTCCCCTGTTCCCCTGTTCCATTGTAATATCTGGTTTAATCAGTGTCTGCAACACACACACGGGGGCTTAAGGGGTTAATATTATATGCAGTACTGAATAACAGGAGCCGTTCCATGAAAACTGGTAATTTGGGAACGGAGAGAGCCAGCACCCTGATTTTTGAGGTGCAGCCTCGGGGTAACCCCCCAAGGACACACCTATTAAAAATATAACTTTGTCATAAGGGAAACATATATTTTTGATAAAGTGCCTTTCTGTTGCAGTTTTAAAAAAATGTGTACAGGCAGGATGCTATTGTGTTCTGCCTGCCTTTGTAATGCATGAGGAACAAATGTTATGCATACCAGACCAAATGTTTTTGACACCTATGAGCTGGGTCAATTGCCTATGCAAGCAGGACAGCTTGCTAGAATTTACATAGCCCTGATCAAAGGCTAATTACCTAATTGTTTATGCGGGACCCAGGAACAGAGTGGGTTGTGAGTGTTAAAACTCACACTTACAAACCAAGGTATCCCCCCCCCAGGGGTCCCTGCTTCAAAGGGTTTATTGATGGGGCAAGGGTGGGGCTACCCAAGGAGAAAATCAGAATGAGTGACCTTATTAAATATAAGAATATTATGAGATGTCCTTGGCCGAACATGCTAAGAGTTACATATGTGTATTCGTGAGCCCAAGCCCCCCCTGGTGAGTCTAAACACTTCATATCTAACAGCTACTAAGAGCCAGATATTAATATCTCCCTTAAGTTTAATATTACACTGTAATGTTTAGTCTCTGTGGGAGCGGCAGGCGTGACGGAAGGTATTAATAAGACTCACATGCCAGTAAGTACAACTGAACTGAAGTTATGAAGGTATTTTACTGTATATATGGAATTTTGGTTCTATTAAGCAGCTTCAAAGAGCTCAAAAGGACTTTTGCTAGACGGCTCGGCGCCGTGAATGGAAGAGAAGGGTTAAAATGATATATAAGTCAGAGTCCACCCTTACTCATTGTCTTCATGCAAAGTTTGTTCTATACCATCTTGATTGCTGAGAGAAACGCTATGCACTGTCTTCCTGCCAGAGGTCTTTTCATGTCTTTGGTGTCTTGATGACTATGAAGAGTGCTGTATGAACTGCCAGTCCAGCTATGACTGCTTCATCATTTCCATTTTAAGTAAGTGTCTATATTTTGCCTGTTATTTGTACATTATTGTGTGTTCCCTTTATCAAGGAATAAATTATATTTTATCATATCTACGTCTCGTCCCAGTTCAGACCCAGGTATATATATATTTATATATATTTTGTGTAAATTACAGCCTGCCATAAAGTCACCGTGACAGGCTTGTAATTAACTGGTGGCAGCTGGCGGGATTGAACTGGACCTAGTTTACAGTATTCTGCGGGGTACTGTGATCTAGTGGGGACTCGATGGTAATTGCGAGTTCCTGGGACCAAAGATATTGAACACACAGTGTACAAAATATAACACAAGATATGGCACCTCCTCACTGTTCCCCTACTTGTGAGAAGCATTGCCTCCAGAACCAAAGTGCCGGCCATCCGTCTGACTGGAGCCGGGCACCGAGACCGGAGGAGTGCATCAAGTCGGCGCGGGGACCAGCAGCCAGCAAGGCTGAGAGAGAGACAGCAATGGTGATCATGAAACCCGGCAGGCTGAGCAAAGATCCACAGCTGCAGCTGCTGTAACCATCAAACCGCCCGGAGAGCAGGGAAGGGACCCAGCTCCGGGACGGCAGAGACTTGTGGAGGGAGCGGGTGGTCTCAGAGACCATGGAAGTCTTGCACCAGGTGAGGTATTGGCCTTTGCGGCGGCCAGTCCATTTTACCCAGAACTGCTGGCCCTGATGTTTGCGCAGGGAGAGATGTCCCCGGCAGAGCGGCTCGAGCAGCTGAAGCTGGCAATGATCCGACCCGCTTATCCCCTCCTCAAGCCCGGCGCTCAAGCATGTCCACTCTGGACTCCGTTGCCCCTTGCTGGGGTTAGTCCACCGGCGGCGGAGAAGCTCTGGAATGAGCCAGGCGCTCAAGCAACTCCGCTCTGGACTCCATTGCCCCTTGCTGGGGTTAGTCCACCGGTGGCAGAGAAGCACCGGCAGCTGCTGCGGCACTGCCAACAAATGGGCCACAATAATGCCCAGTGCCCTGACCGTGCGCGGTCAGGCGAAGAAGCCCCTCAGGGCCAGCGCTCACGAGCTGCGGAAAAGATGACCCAGTTAGCGGCATCCTCTGATGGCTCCCGCCGAGCCGGGGTGACAACCCTCCTCGGGACGTCTCCTGGAGAACCTGGATGGGCTGCATCAGCAACAGCGGCGGAGAGCAGCGGCCATCCACCGGATCCCGGCGGAGAACCAGCGGAGAAGAAGCCGCCACTCCGGCATCCTGCCGGCTGCAATTTTATTTGGGGGGAGGGTTGGGGTGTGCGGGAGGTGGGTGTTTCACATTGTTTGGCAGAGTCGGCGATTCTCAGCGATGACCGGAGCCCCACAATCCACGCCGGCGACCCTGCATCAAAGCCGGGTACTGCTGCGGCAGCTACCCGGGGCTCGCACATGGCGGCGGCCACTCCAGTCCCCCTGCAATTGGGACCAACGAAGGCGGCGGTCTCTGCGGAGACCAGCAAGGTAAGCCAGACCAAGTCGCAGACTGACCCTGACTTATTTTTCCCTAAGACTGTACCCTGTTGTTTCACTATAGGGGTGACCGGGGGGTGGCAGGAGATAGGGGTACCAGGGGAGGGGAAGGAAGGGCAGCTTGTAGGCCAGCCAGGCTTCCCCATTACCTGGGCAGAGCAGCAAGGGGACTCTCAGTTAAGAGCCCCACTGTTGCAGCCTTGCTATGGGCTGGAGGTACCAGGGGTTGTGGCACAGTTAGACCACCCCCAGATTACCTGCCAGCCAGGAGCTAAGGTGGGTGCATCTGCACCAGCAACCCTGAGCTCATCCCCGGTAATGGGGAGACAGTGTCAGGGAGATGGCCTCACTCAGGTGTCCCTAGGATCCAGGTTAGGATTAGCTATGGAGAAGTGGAGTGAGGGGAGGCTGCAGGTAGGTAGCCAGCATCAGATCTCAGTGGGAGAAGAAGGGCTAGTGGTAGCCGGGGAGGTACAGCAGCAGGTATGGCAGCTAGAGTCCCTCATAACCCTGGCAGAACCTCAGGGGGTTTCTCAGATCAGCAACCCCCTGTTGCAGCCTAGCTATGGGCTGGGGGTATCATGGGCAGTGGCCAGTTTGTGCCACCCCAGAGATACCTGCCAACCAAGAGCTAAGGCGGTTGCATCTGGAGAGATGCCCCTGAGCTCATCCCTGGTAAGGGGGACACAAGGTCAGGGAGGTAGGTGCACTCGGGTAGTTCCAGGGTCTGGGTTAGGATTGCCCAGGGAGGAGAGGAGTGCAGGTGGGCTGCAGGGAGGTAAGCAGCAGGAGTCATCAGCAGGGGCTGAGGTACTGGGCCTAGGGGAGGCTAGGCAGGGAGGCACTGGGAAGCAGGGAGAGGTAGGAAGTCAGTGGGGTGTCAGGGAGCTGGCACAAGCTAGAGATGGGCTAGGTAGGCAGAAGGTCCCTTTTTCTGACTGGCCAGGAGTGACCCCCTGACAGATTCCCCAGGGTTCCCAAAGGAGGGGCTGTGGGTAGATAGGCAGCCAGGGAGGAGAGTCAGGAGTATAGCAGAGCAGGTACAGGTTGGCACAGAGCCAGGGCAGGTAGGGTCCCTACAGAATAGTGACATAGCCCTTTCCCAGACTTGGTTGCCAGGAAAGCGACGGTCTGTGCTGGATAGCTGGTCTCCTGTTGGTGCAGAGACATGCCAGTCTCTGGGCAGTGTGCAGCATGGTCTGCACAGGGGCCCCTTCACCATGGTCTTGGGTCACCAGGCACTGGGGGCAGAGGGAGGCAAAGGAGAATGCCCGGCAGCCACGGTGGAGCCCGGCTCCGCAGGATCTGGACTTTACAATCCACTGTGGCCAGGACAATGTACTGGACATTGCCGGAGGACAATTTTGCCAGGCCAACCCCTCAAGACTTACTGCTGCGGCCGAGTTTATTTGAGCATTTGCCCGGTCTCAGCTGCAGCAGTAACCAGGCGCGTGCCGGGATGTGCCTGGCGCGCGCCGAAGCCGCGGAGGAGCGCCCTCCGATCGGGGCTTTCTCCCTCCGCTCGCCGGGACCGCCGGGTCCCCCGGAACCCCCTGCCGCCGTCCCCCACATCGCGGGACACCAGGGCTCCCTCGGGGAGCCCTGGACGCGCGTGCAGGGGGCGCAGGCATCCGATGACGCGTGACCGAGGGAGTGCGGCTAGCATGCCGGGGCATCCCCAGGCTTGCGGAGCTAGCCGCACTCAAATAAAATCTGCCGCCTCTGTATTGAGTGCTCCAAGGGTGCCAGTGGTATCCCAGTGCCAGGGGGACGCAACTGGGGTACCAGGCACCCCTTGAGCAGGGGAGGTGTGACGTTCGTGAGGATTTGGCCCGGGATTAAAGGGGTTACACCCCAATTGGCCACCCTCTAACCTCACCAGGGAGACAAGGGGTTAACTGGGCTGAGGTCCAGAAATGTGATTTAACCCCTGTTATGACATGAAATGTGTTTTCCCCTGTTCCCCTGTTCCATTGTAATGTCTGGTTTAATCAGTGTCTGCAACACACACACTGGGGCTTAAGGGGTTAATATTATATGCAGTACTGAAAAACAGGAGCCGTTCCATGAAAACTGGTAATTTGGGAACGGAGTGAGCCAGCACCCTGATTTTTGAGGTGCAGCCTCAGGGTAACCCCCCAAGGACACACCTATTAAAAATATAACTTTGTCATAAGGGAAACATATATTTTTGATAAAGTGCCTTTCTGTTGCAGTTTTAAAAAATGTGTACAGGCAGGATGCTATTGTGTTCTGCCTGCCTTTGTAATGCATGAGGAACAAATGTTATGCATACCAGACCAAATGTTTTTGACACCTATGAGCTGGGTCAATTGCCTATGCAAGCAGGACAGCTTGCTAGAATTTACATAGCCCTGATCAAAGGCTAATTACCTAATTGTTTATGCGGGACCCAGGAACAGAGTGGGTTGTGAGCGTAAAAACTCACACTTACAAACCAAGGTATCCCCCCCCCCAGGGGTCCCTGCTTTAAAGGATTTATTGATGGGGCAAGGGTGGGGCTACCCAAGGAGAAAATCAGAATGAGTGACCTTATTAAATATAAGAATATTATGAGATGTCCTTGGCCGAACATGCTAAGAGTTACATATGTGTATTCGTGAGCCCAAGCCCCCTCCTGGTGAGTCTAAACACTTCATATCTAACAGCTACTAAGAGCCAGATATTAATATCTCCCTTAAGTTTAATATTACACTGTAATGTTTAGTCTCTGTTGGAGCGGCAGGCATGACGGAAGGTATTAATAAGACTCGCATGCCAGTAAGTACAACTGAACTGAAGTTATGAAGTTATGAAGGTATTTTACTGTATATATGGAATTTTGGTTCTATTAAGCAGGAAGAACATCCTGCTGGAATTTACAAAAGCCTGGTATTCAAAGACTAAATTGCCTAATTGGTTATGCTTGGCCCAGGGACCAAAGGAACTGACCAGTTTAAGTGTGAGATTTCACACTAAACACTGGAAGTCCAAAATCAGCTTCAAAGAGCTCAAAAGGACTTTTGCTAGACGGCTTGGCGCCGTGAATGGAAGAGAAGAGAAGGGTTAAAATGATATATAAGTCAGAGTCCCCCCTTACTCATTGTCTTCATGCAAAGTTTGTTCTATACCATCTTGATTGCTGAGAGAAACGCTATGCACTGTCTTCCTGCCAGAGGTCTTTTCATGTCTTTGGTGTCTTGATGACTATGAAGAGTGCTGTATGAACTGCCAGTCCAGCTATGACTGCTTCATCATTTCCATTTTAAGTAAGTGTCTATATTTTGCCTGTTATTTGTACATTATTGTGTGTTCACCTTTATCAAGGAATAAATTATATTTTATCATATCTAAGTCTTGTCCCAGTTCAGACCCAGGTATATATATATATATATATATATATATATATATATATATATATATATATATATATATATATATATATATATATATATATATATATATATATATATATATTTATATATATTTTGTGTAAATTACAGCCTGCCATAAAGTCACCGTGACATGCAGTTTGGGGCTGGAGCTGAAGCCTGAGAGACAGGCTGGGAAAGGTGAGAGCGAGCAGAAGGGTTAAATCACAGGGGTAAAAACAGACATGAAAGGAAAGAAGAAGGAAAATAAGAAACGCAAAGAGAAAATGAAGTACAGGCAGTCCTCGATTATCCAACAAAATCTGTTCTGGAAGTAGTGTTGGATAGTGAAACCGTTCTAAAATGAGTCCCATGTTAATCAGTGGCGGTGAGTGTTCGATAACTCATTCAGGCATTGTAAAACGTTGGCTATGCCATCCGTTGTAAAGTGAAACGTTGGATAGCAAGGACTACGTGTACAAGAGAGAAATACATAAGAGGGAAAAGAAAGACATGAGAGGGAGCAAAGAGAGAGACGTGAGGGGCAGCAAAGAGAGAGAGAGAGACATCAAAGAGAGAGAGAGATAGACATGAGGGGGAGAAAAGGGAGACATGAGGGGGAGCGGAGAAAAGAGAGCTATGAGGGGGAGCAAAGAGAGAGAGAGAGAGAGAGAGAGAGAGAGAGAGAGAGAGAGACATGAGGGGGAGCAAAGAGAGAGAGACAGACATGAGGGGGAGCAAAGAGAGAGAGAGAGTGAGAGAGACATGAGGGGGAGCAAAGAGAGAGAGACATGAGGGGTAGCAGAGAGAGAGAGAGAGAAACATGAGGGGGAGAAATGACAAAGAGAGAGATGAGGGGTAGAAAACAGAGACAGATATCATGAGGAGAAAAGAGAGGCAGACATGAGTGGGAGAAAAGAGAGACATGAGTGGGAGAATAGAGAAAGACGTGAGGGGGAAAGGGGAAGGAAAAGAGAAAAAGATACTGGGAAAAGAAACCTCAGGTTGTTAGAGAGAGGATGACAGGGGAAAATATATGGGGGATTAAATAAAGAGAATATCATGTGAGAAAAGAGAAGAGGGAGGAAAAAGACATGAGGGGGGAATAAGAAACACATGAGGGGAGAACAGAGAGAATGAGAGGAGCAGTGTAAGAAGAGAGACATGGGAGAGAGAAACGTCATGTATGGTAGGAGAGAGAGATTATGTGTTGGGAGGAGAGAGAGACATGTTGGGGGGGAAAGGAGAGGGGCATGCTGTGGGGGGAGACAAGAGAGACATGCTGGGGGAAGGGAGAGGAGAGAGATGTGGGGGGAGGGGGAGATATAAGGATGAGGAGGAGAGCTGAGGAGGAGTGGGAGAGATGATAATGGGGAGGGGGAGAGATGATAATGGGGAGGGTTGATGAGAGAGAGAGGATCAGGAGAGGATGGGGAGTGATAAAAAAAATTTGCTGTCAGAATTAATATTACTGGGGCCCTGAAAAATGTTTTGCCTGGGGGCCCGCGCATGTCTAGCTACACCACTGATTCCAGCGCCACCTTGCATCTACTATTTCAAATGACTTATTCTGAAATATACAAATCAGAAACATTTATTTTCAATATTCGGCAGATATCGTGCTAAAACTAAACTGACGATGTAAGTACAGTAGCCACCCATTGACAGTCATTATTTTCAAATGAGTTCTGAGTAATTTTAGTGTCAGATGGTGACATTATGACCAATGTAACACAGTATGACATAGTACAGGGGTGCGCAAACTGGGGGGCGTGAGATTTTCCAGGGGGGAGCACGGCGTTTACAGAGGCCCAACGCTCTTCCCCAAGGCATTTAAATGAAATGACGTGGGATGGCGCGAGGCCTCTAACTTCCCTTACCTTGTCTCCGGCGACGCGTCTCCTGGGTACTTTATCGCTTCCTTCACAGTCTTCAACAGGGTTGCCATTACTCCGGGTTTAACCGGATACTACAGGCTTTGGCCACGTATCTCTCGGCTATGGGTTTATGTGGTAAATCTCCAGGTGGCACAGGCATCCTCCCGGCATCTCCCCATGCAGCTCCCGTCAAGATGACTGCATGACGACAAATGGTGCTGTGTTACCATAACAATGGGACACTACACACCACAACGTGGTGTCATGTGACGCCCCGGCGCCATAAGGTGTCCCGTTGTCATGGCAACTTGACAACGAGTGATGCCATGATGTAACTTAGCATCCCGTTGTCATGGCAACGCAGCGCCATTTGACGTCGCGCAGCCATGGTGACGGGAGTTGCAGGGGGAGATGCCGCTCCCGCCGAAGGTAAGAAAAATAATTATAGAAAGAAGATAAATGTAGAAAAAAATAAATGTATCTCCGGGTTAGCCTTCAATAGAAGATGGCAACCCTGCTTGTTGAGATTACCAGTCCAAAAAGCACAGAGAAAGCAGGGCACATGGACTGACTAGGAATGAGCCACAAGACTACAGGGTTGAGAAACCCGAGGTGTGATTAGTTAAACTGTGTTACTCAGGGGTTGAATAATCTGCCTGCAAGAAGTTTGAATAAAGGGGAGGGGCTCATGGGACAGTTAGGGAAGCTGTAACTAGGCAGAGGCAACACTGTTAGCAGCCCCGGCCCAGACAAGTTCCCACCCACTACCCCCTTTTTGTATTATTGTTAAAAAAGCGGCACATGTTATAGTTGTCACATCTGCGGGATGTCCTTGCCAGCTGGGGATGGACATGTCTGGGCTTGGGAAGTGAGAGACAATGCTAGAGCTTTACGGCAGGCATGGTGCCATGTTTGTTACGATTTTTACGTGCCCACTTGGCAGTTATGCCAGTGGCCGGCATTGAGAGTTAGAACATGTGTTGTTGGTAAGGTCCATGTTGGAATGTTAATAAAGCTGTGGCCGTCTTCCATGCAGATCAGTCTACGGTGTTTTACTTGGGATTTGGTTGATACGGCCTGGCGGGGGGAAAGAGGGGGAAGGGTTAAGAATGGTGAATGGAGGAATGTAACATACACCGAAGGATCCCATTGCTATTCTGAATTCTCATGGTGATTCGAAATCCTTATAAGGACTATGGAACCGTCGGGAAAGGCTTTTGGTTATAAAAACCAATATGTATGTGAATCGATAGAAAAAACGTTTACCCTCAGACTCATAATTTCTGGTGATATGTCCTTGTTTTTGTAAAACTTGCCCGATTGAAGAATTATATAGATTTTTTCAGACACTGTTGGTAACTGCATATTCTTTTCACAACAATCTCCAGTTTTCCCAATCGAGTCACGCCGCTTGAAGCCTAAGAAATACAAATTGACACATTTTAGTATACTAGGAATAATGTTGGTGCCATGCAGCCCATCATACTTGTAATATGTGAGGCTCAGTCTTTGACTGAGCCTCTGAGCCACCTATGCTGAAGCAGGGATATCCTGAAACCCTGACCTGTTAGGGGGCTTGAGGACTGGAGTTGAGCACCCATGCTCTAGGAGATGTACTTACATTTGTCACCGCCATTTGGCATCAAGGAATAAAGGGGAAAAGGTGAGGAGCCGTGTTGCAAAGAAGTTGGATAACAGACACTGACGAGTGTAGGGAATCGAACTTGCATTGCAAAATGCTTTGTATCTTTCTCCTCATATTTTGCATTTTTGCCAAATTACTCCAAAATTTAACATAAAAATGTAGCAAATCTCACCCACATTTCACCAGAATTTCTCTTTCCTTGGAAACTAAGACCATTCCGGCATGTGTATGGGAATCTGGTAACAATGTATCCCTTATAATGCAACACTTATTTCCCTATATAGCACTGCTTAAGTGCTGTTTTATTTTTATATGCTTTTATAATTACTAAAGATTTATTAGGTGAATTTTTGCGCTGGTATTTTTTCCCTCACCATTCGACTGATTGAGCCACCTGTGCTGAAGCTGGGATGTCCTGGAACCTGACCTGTTGGGGGGGCTTGAGGACTAGGGTCGAGCACTCCTGCCTTAGAGCACTTTCACATGCTAAAGAACCACATCAGTCTTACACAAAGTCACATACAGTATATCCCCATATTGAGCAGTAAAATATAAAGTAAAAGTACTGGGAAAAAGGGATCACTGTTCAGCTTTATATATCAACCAAATGTTGTTTTTGCTGCGGTGCAGGAATTATAATGTGTAGAAATATCATTGTGTCAACAGATGGTCTGTGATAGATTGGTTGTCATTCCACGAGTAAATCTAGCTCAGATGTCATCACAGGTGATACAGCCATAATTTAAAGCCCAAGTGTAAGCCAATACTGCCGATCAAAAGAGCACTTTAAGAAATATATAGCTTTGTTCTACAGGAAGAAGCATTTACTGGTGTTTTGCACTAAATACATATTATACGGTAGGGTATAACTAGACCCCTTTTTGTACTTAAAAGGTCCACTGGAGTCAAGAATTGCACTATAATATTTTGCTTTTTCCTCTTCATTGCTCATTACAATCTTCATAGTGTGGATATTATACATTGTAAAGAGGTATGGCATCTGCAGAACAAGATATAAAAGGCTATTTGCGTGTTCAATTGCATGCATTTGTAACGTACAATTAATGCAGACTAATTAACTTTACATAAAGGCCGCCTTATGCATCACAGCTACAGCACGTACAGTATTTCAAACAGTGACACAAACTAGCCAGTCAAATACTGTTATTGCTTAGCTAGCATTAAGCATCTTGGAGCAATCTCCATAGTTATTTGTTTGATTTGACTTGTTTTTTGTTAGCTACAAATACAAATGTTTGTCCTGTTCATTCATTAGTTACAATACAAAAGTTATCTTTTATAACAGGACGTGCTATTTATTTAATCATCGTAGCAATCTAAGTTGGTATTTTTGTTATTTAGTTTGAAATGTTAATTAGCAACACATAAATATCCAATATGTAATTAACTTTTTTTTTTAAAGGCAATTTCAGCTCACTTAACGTTTCATTTATATTGGGTAACTAACCTTCGATCACTTAGTCCCAGTAACCCATTTTCTGCTTACAACATTTATCTGACTGTGCTGACTTATTCTCCCAACATCCACCTTTTCCCCACCATTCCTGCCCTCCATGCTATTTTCGAATCCATGCCTTCCTTACAGATCCATCACCCTTGCTCTCCATGTGATGCCAAAAGACAAAATAGTTGCTTTTAAGTAGGTTTTAGGATTTCTGCATTGCCTTTACTCAGAATTTGCTGTTCAAGCTATGTAACGAGGCAGGCAAGAGCTCTTAGGAAAAATCCATAGTTACATAGTCTTCTGGCTGCAAAACTGGGACAAAACCAGTGCAAAAACAGCACCATACCGAAATCCCACTGAAAGCAATTAGAATTTGATTTTGAATAATTCAGGTGGAATTTTACACAGTTTTTCAGATGGGAGACTTTAGTGAACAACCAATTGTGAGTGCTCATTTGTGTGTCATTATACATAATCAATGGGGGTATTTTACTAAAGTCACCTGGCTGCAAAAAATTGGGCATAGTCTGTGCAAAGGAATTGGGTGAAATGGTGTAAGCAGTCACAGCAACAGGAACTCAGCCATAAAAATAAATAAATAAAATCAGCTTTATTAAACTTGAATGCTGCACATCACAGAGCACCTCTGACGCGTTTCGTTCCGTTGTGGAACTTTATCAAAGAGTAAAAAGCCACTTCATCATTATATTGGTCAGACACTGCCTACATACTAAAACCCAGTCGTGTGTGTGGTTGTTGAGTACCAGACATTGTGGGGTTCATTCCCCTTGCTATACATGTGCAAAGGAATTGTACCAGATTTATCCAAGCAAAAAATCCCATTGGATTTTCCCAATGTAATTCGTTTTCCTTGATGCATATAACTTGTTTTTTTTGCACTGGTTTTGTCAGATTTTTGCAGCCAGGAGACTTAAGTAAATAGCCGCCGTTGTCTTCAACCATAACATGTTTATCTACTACATCATGTGATCATAGAGATTGCAGGTCTGGGGGACCAGTGGAAGACATTAAAATGCCCTCATTGGTTTATTGAATAACTCAACAAGGAACGTACTAGACAGTATTTACTCCTTATAAATGTTGCACTTATTTTTGTTTACATTACCGGATCAGAAGTTTTTACTAACTTCCAGAAGTCGGGTGTACCGACTTTCTAATATTTTATTCTTAAGGCCGTGCTTATAGTGCCGGCGACGTCGACGCGATGTCGGCCAAAAACAAAAGCATTGCCGCCGCCACGTGCGCTTATAGTGCACGTGACGGCGATGGAGTGATGGAGCCGTCGCGAAAACTTGACGCCGATAGAATTTGATTTTTCAAGGGCCGTCACATCACATGATGGCCCTTGAACAAATCAAATTGCGGGAATCCCGCGAGGCCGCCGACCGGCGAAACATAACTTTCGCCGATGGCGACGGCGACAGGTGACGTCACCCATCGTGCCGCCGTCGGCACTATAGGCAAAGCCTAAGTCACAAAATAATTTGAATGCTTCTACAAATTTTTCTTATGTTGATTGGGTAGCCAACTCAGTCACAATTTGCTGACATTGAAAGAGCTTTTACTCCATGAACACAAGGGACCAACAATGTTATTTTTCTTGTCAACACAAACGTCCATGAAACCAAACTAATTTTCCTAATTTTACCAATGCTGGAGGTCTGACGTGTTGTTAACCTTTTAATAACACCCACTTGGTAAACTCCTATGAATAAATTAATGAATAAAACAAACTTGGGTACTGAAAACTATTGACACCCCCCCCCCCCCCAACTTCCTTGCAGTTATTAACAAAGTGTGATATATCATGAGTCATGAGACATGAGTCATGAGACACGGGTCACGAATGGGAGAACTCATCTTTTGGCAGGTCCACTATGGCATCATAATGTGGGATGAAACCATGATAGTAACAACCCAGGTGATGGTGTATGTGATCAGTGATCTCTAGACATCCAATATAGAATGTGTGGATGTATGTTCATTGCTGGTTATCTACCCAAATCTAGACAAGTCTGCACAACCCCCCCCCCCCTTTTCCTCCCACCATCCTACTCCCCTCCTCCCATAATTTGGAACTACTGTATATATTATGTTGTTTAAAATGCAACGTTCCCTTTTTTGTACCCCATAAAACATTTTTGAAAATAAAAAATTAATTGGGAAAACTATTGACATCATCTTTTCATTAAAGAATAACAGTGGATGCAGTGGCGTAGGTAGACATTTGTGGGCCCCCGGGCAAATTTTTTTTGCCTGGGCTATAGCTACTCCCCTGAGTGGATTACATTTCACACAGCTTACCATTAGGAGGGATATTTTCTTTATGGATGTCCTGTTTTTCCTTTTTCAGTTTTGAAGTTTGTCTCCCACATATAACATTGAATGTTGTGACGGTTGATCTTTCTGGTACAAGGTTAATAAAGTCATGTGACTGATGTTTTTGTAAATAAATGTCGTTCCCCGGAGCACAGACCTCTTTTAGTATTGTTCGCTGGCTGGAAGCTGTAGAAAGAGACGTTCACAGTTATTCTTAAAACCGTCATAAAATAACGGTGTCAAACAAAGAAGCTTTTCCATTCTTTTCTGAACTTTAAAATGTAAAAGCCTTGTGTTCAATGGTCTCTATGGAGATAATGGGATAGGCAAATTTTCACCCACTGATAAAATCAGATGAACACGTGTACTTTAGTTATACTGGATGAGCTGTGGGCATAATAAAAAGCAATTCTTAATTGTTGGTACTTAATATTCAGTATGCAGCGTGAAGGCATCTTCCCCAGTGAGGAGAAGAGTTCAGCCTCATTCCCATGCGCTGGATTAAAATAATCTCCAGTACACCCTTTCCACTCCATTACTAAGCAGTAGTGTAACGTTGCTGACTGCAAAACAGGATGCGGACCCGTAGGGCAGAGGTAGGGAGTGATACACCGACCTTGGCCTGGGATCAGAGGCCTGGGATGCAGGGATAATCGGATACGTTCCGGGGTCGAGGCAGGCAAGGGTAGTCAGGTCCAGTTCAGAGGTCGAGACAAGCAGCAGGCAAAACAAAGGCAAGGGATAGCTCTGACAGGACAAGGTATCTAGTACTTTGCACAAGCACTGACAGGGAGCAACTGCCTGCTATTTAAAGGCCAGAAGCAGCTGCTGGCAATGAGGGCCAGAGAGAGGCTGACTCCCTGACAGGAAGTGAGGAGCAGGAATTGCCAGAAAGTAATATGGCCACGGTAGATTCGGTGTGGGAGAGATGTCACTTCCTGTAGGCAGCCATCTTAGGTATTCGGACAGATCCCTTTATAGTATCCCCCCCCCTTCAGGGTCGAACTCCAGGACAACCAGATACTGGTTTATCTGGGCGTCCACAGTGGGGGAGGTCAAGCTGTATCTGGATGAGTATTTGGGGAAGGTTGAGGTGTACTCTGGGGAACTGGGGCTGGCTGGGATGTATCTAGGGCAGGTCAGGGAATAACTGTGCGACCTTGGACTGTAATTGGGACTGGTGGGGCTGTGGATGGTTGGGGCGTGGGGGTCAGGAACTAACTGGGACTGGTGGGGCGGGTTGGGGTGTGGCTGGTACTAGTCGGGCTGTAACTAGGACTGGTGGAGCTGTGACTGCGGGAGATTGGGGAGTAACTGGGACTGATCGGACTGTAACTGGGACTGGTAGGGTTGTAACTGGAACTGGTGGGGCTGTGGCTGGGAGAGGTCGGGCAGTAACGTGGACTGGTCGGGCTGTAACTGGGACTGGTGGGGCGGTGGCTGGGGAGCATAAGAGAGGATGAGGTGGGAGAGGTTGGCAACTTGGCCTGGGCTTTCTGCATGCGTTGGAGCATTGTAATGGCGGACACTATCTTAGATGGAGGAAAGATGGGAATCTTATCCGTAGCATCTATGTCATTTGTGGACAACTGGCAGGATAGGGCATCAGCCTTAACCTTCTTGGATCCTGGGCGATAGGAGACCCCGACAGGATGACAGTTTGGAAGGCATTTCCCATCGCAGGTAGAGCCCCAAGTTAGTATCTGTCCTGAGGTCCAGTCAATCCGGGGGTTATGAATGCTTAGCCAAGGAAGCCCCAGAATGACATCGATGGTTGGGGGATGGATAACATCCAGCTGAAGAACCTCATGGTGCAAACCACCGACTGTGCCTTTGAGCTGAGTCGTCTCTTGCGAAATGACCCCAGATCCCAACGGTCTATATCAATAGAGGAGATACCGAAGGGCATGTCCTTTCTCTGTAGAGGAACATTGATTCGCTGAGTGAAGGCTTTATCCACGAACATACCGTGGCTCCAGAATCCATGAAGGCCTTGGTAGTAACCGAATGGTTCTGCCAAGATAAACAGATGGGGATCATCATGCAACTGGGACATGGGGATATGGGTTTTCTTAGGACAGGCCCGTACTATATGGCTTTTCTCACCACAGTAGAGGCACAGTCCCACGGAGCAATGGTGCTGCTTCTCCTGTTCAGAGCGACGCATATTGCCCAACTGCATGGGATCAGCCGATTCTTCGGAGGCATCATTAGGAGGACCCTGTCACGGTGTGCTCACCACAAACAAGGCGGACCCGCGGTGCTGAGGTGGGAAATGGATATAACGCCACCCACAGCCATGAGGGTGCGTCTGGATTGTAGTTTTCGTCAAGGTAGCCGGGTCGGGATTGGGGAGGTACGGAGAGTCAGTATACTTGCCAGAGATCGGTACAGGAGCGATACGGATCGTTGCAGGTATTGCCGAGATCGGGTTTGGAAGAGGAGAGTTGTTGTGGTCCGGGTGCCGAGGTCAGGTTGGAGAAGGTAGCATAGTCGTAGTCCGGGTGCCAAGGTCAGGGTAGGAGAAGAGAGGATGGTGGGGGAAAGCAGGGTCGGTACACAGAGAAAGAGTCACCAAGGCTAGACTGTAGAGGCAATGATAGGTAAACACAACGCAACTGGTACAATGCTCAGCCAAAGTGCCAGTGGCACAGCTGAGCATATGTATGTGAGCGTCCAATGAGAAAACAGCAGCATGGAGGCAAGTGTAGAGCGAGGTCTGCGATAGGAAGAATAATGGCAAGGCTCCGATGAATTGGATAAGAGGGAGCCGGTGTGTGTTGCGTGCGCATCTGTGCGCGCATTGCACGTGCCCCACGTCATTGGGAGGAGAAGAGCTCAAAAGGCAGGAGCGGGTGTGCGTGCGCCTGTAACAAGATGACCGCCAGAGGAACAGGCGGAGCCAGCGGCCGTTGGAGGAGGTGAGTGGGGAGCGTGCAGAGGGTAGCGTGGCTCCCTGAGCCTCACTGACTCTCAGGAGGTGGGACCAATGGAACAGGCCAGACCCTGTGATAACGGCCCTGCTCCTGACGTCTCTCCCTCATCCGAAGATCGAGGGAAATGCAAAGGCTTATCAGGCCTTCTAGATCCGTGGGAATGTCCTTGTAAGTTAACTCATCCTTCAGTCTCTCCTCAATGCTTTGACGGAAAGCAGACTTCAGGATGCCCTCGTTCCCATCTGTCTCAGCTGCCAGAGTCCTAAACGCAATCGCATATTGTCCCATGGTGCGGGAGCCTTGTTTAATCTGCATGAGTGCAGATTTGGCAGAAGCCGCACAACCGTGAGAATTGAAGATCAACCGGAAGGTCTGTATGAAGGCGTTGGAGTCATCCAACAGATCCCTTATAAGTAGAAAGTAAAGCAATCTGAGCAGTGGGCAGTTTTGAAATAGGATGTATACATGGGCGTCCGCAGGGGGGGGCAAGGGGGGGCGCTTGCCCCCCCCTGGATCCTGGGCCGCCAACAGCGGGGAACAGAGGGCACTGGCGTGACAGGATTTAGCGCGCTCCTCTGCAAAAAAAAAAAAACCTCCCTTGTCTCCTGATTGGCTGGCGCGTGTTGGCACGCTGCCAGGATTTTTTTTTTTTGGCCCTCGCAACTATCTCAGCGGTGCGCAAAACTGGGGGGCGCCAAATTATTTAGGGGGGGGCGCAGCCTGTGCGGCGAAACCTGGGGGCAGAGCAGAGCAGAGCAGTGGCGGGCAGAAACTCCGTGCTGCTGCTGTTGCTGTTGTTTCCCTGTGCTTGCAGAGGGGGCGGGGCGTCCCTCTGCACACAGACATAAGCCCTCCTCTTCCTGTGTTTCCTCAGAAGCGTGGGGAGCCGAGGTGTGTGTTTGTGTGTGTGTGTGTGTGGTGGTGATGTGTGTATGTATATTGGTCTGTATAGTGATGTGTGTGTGTGTATAGTGATGTGTGTGTGTGTGTATAGTGGTGTCTATAGTGATGTGTGTGTGTGTGTGTATATAGTGGTGTGTGTGTGTGTGTGTGTGTGTGTGTATATATATGTATAGTGATGTGTGTATATGTATAGTGGTGTGTGTGTGTGTGTATATATAGATATGTATAGTGATGTGTGTGTGTGTGTGTATATATATATATATGTATAGTGATGTGTGTGTGTGTGTATATATATATGTATAGTGATGTGTGTGTTTTGTGATTGAATGTGTGCTGTGATTGTGTGTGGTGGGGAGATTGATTGTGTGTGTTGTGTGGTGTGATATTAGTGTGTGTTGTGATATTAGTGTGTGGGGGGGTGTTGTGTGTGTTGTGATTGTGTGTGTGGTGTGTCTGTGTTGTGATTGTGTGTGTGTATGGGTGTTGTGATTGAATGCAGCGTTGCACAAACTGGAGGGTGTACGCTCTCCCAAGCTTGGCGCTTGGGGAGACAAACAAAATTGACATTGAAGCATGCTCAGCAGCAGTCAATGCGCACAACCCCACACCCACACACAGCCACACACACACAGAAATAGCCCTGATCCATACCCCCCACTCGTGCTTGCAAAATTATGCAGGACACCCTGTGCTCATGCTTGGAGAGTTGGTGATGTCACCGCTCTCGGCGGCAGCGTGGACGCAGCCCAATTTTGCAAGCGCGAGCTGTTGAAACATATTTGTATTTACATTGTATATCATTTCATAAAGGGGGGGGGTTCATGTGATTTTGATTACGTCAGGCAGGGGGGGCCCGAGAAATTAAATGGATGAAAAGGGGGGCTCGGCATAAAAAGTTTGCTCACCCATGCGGAGTCTATCTGACCTTGCATAGCGAGGCCTGCCCTTTCCTGCATGGAGCAAGTCAGGTGAGTACTGCTCCATGCCACTCTCGCTTCCCCCTTGTCCTCCTGCTCTGATTCCCCCCCCCTGCTCCGATCCCCCCGTTCCAAAATCTTCCCCCTGCTCTGGTCCCCCCTGTTCTGATTCTCCCCCCCCCCCCCTGCTCCGGTCCCCCCTTCCCGTTCCGATTCCCCCCCTGCTCCGGGTCCCCCCTTCCCATTCCGATTCCCCCCTGCTCCGGTTCCCCCCCCCCCCCTGCTCCGATTCCCCCTTGTTGCGAGTGTCTGAGTTTGTGTCTGAGTGTGTGTCTGTGTGTGTGTGAGAGAGATCAGGGGGGGAGGGAATGAATGTGAGGAGGACGGATTCAGGGAGTGGGTTTGAGTCAGAGGGGGATAATTGATGGAGGGGGGAGAGTGAGGGGACATCGGGTGTAATAGAGGAAGTGAGGAAGAGAGGGGTGAGGGGAGAGAGTGAATGAAGAAGAGAGGGGGTAAGAAAGAGATGGGGCTACACCTTGGGTCTATCTGCATTAGAGTGGCACCAGACAAGGTGTGTGTGGTGTGTGTGTCTGAGTGAGAGAGAGAGAGTCTGAGTGAGAGAGTCTGAGTGAGAGAGTCTGAGTGAGAGAGTCTGAGTGAGAGAGTCTGAGTGAGAGAGTCTGAGTGAGAGAGTCTGAGTGAGAGAGTCTGAGTGAGAGAGTCTGAGTGAGAGAGTCTGAGTGAGTGAGAGAGTCTGAGTGAGTGAGAGAGTCTGAGTGAGTGAGAGAGTCTGAGTGAGTGAGAGAGTCTGAGTGAGAGAGAGAGTCTGAGTGAGAGAGGGATTCTGAGGGGGAGAGTTTGAGAGGGAGAGTTTGAGAGGGAGAGTCTGAGAGGGAGAGTCTGAGAGGGAGAGTCTGAGAGGGAGAGTCTGAGAGGGAGAGTCTGAGAGGGAGAGTCTGAGAGGGAGAGTCTGAGAGGGAGAGTCTGAGAGGGAGAGTCTGAGAGGGAGAGTCTGAGAGGGAGAGGGAGGGCCTGAGAGGGAGAGTCTGAGAGGGAGAGTGAGAGTCTGAGAGGGGGAGAGTCTGAGAGGGGGAGAGTCTGAGAGGGGGAGAGTCTGAGAGGGGGAGAGTCTGAGAGGGGGAGAGTCTGAGAGGGGGAGAGTCTGAGAGGGGGAGAGTCTGAGAGAGGGAGGGTGTGTGTTTTTGTCTGTCTGTCTGTGAATGAATACAGACACCAACCCACAGTCAGTCAGTCACCCACCCAAGTGTCAGTCACACGCGAGTCAGTCAGTCAAAGTGTCAGTCACCCACCCCGTCACCCACACACCCCCACACCCACTCTCTCTCTCTGTCTAGTTAACATTATGCCCCCCCCTGAAAACATTTCTGCGGACGCCCATGGATGTATACCTGCACACTTTCATTTTCTCTGGAACTGCAAAATGTGATGCACAATGGGAAGTTGGGGAACACCTTGTACTCTGCGCTAAAAAAGACTTACGCCCCCTTAAAGGTGAAGGAGAAACCAACACAGAAAACCATCAAGAAAGGTAAAGCAAGCCACACATTTCTTAATACGTAGACCGGCACCAACAGGCAAATGTAACTCCACCCTAATGCCTTCTACTTGGTCCATAAATCGCTCATCGCAAACGTACCCAAAATGGCACAACTAAGATTATTACATGTTTAGCCATGTATCCCCTTGGCTACTAATCTGCCCTGCCTAACATATAAGCCCTGGTACCAGTGCAGGCAGTGTTAGGGTTAATCTGGCTTCCATTGCCGTAAACAACTCCCTGGAGTGACAAGGGGGGTGGGCCTAAGGCCTGTGTACTGCCCTATGAGGGGCTCAGGCCTAGGACCCTCCCCCTGGGTACAAAAGGGTATGCAGAGCTAAATTTACTGTATGTTGGAAGTGTGGAGCCAGGGATCTGGCCACCTTCCTTCTCCTCCCGCAAGGGAGTGGGATACTACCCCTTACTCCACCAGGGAATAGGGGAGCAAAGGATAAACCTTTTGGGGCTTCAAGCCCTGAGGGTTGAGTCCAGGGACCCCGCGAAGAGTGTACCTGTTGTATGCTGTAATGTACTATAATGTACTGTTGTACTATGAAGCATAAAGACCAGTTGCAGCTTTTTATGCTCCTGCCTGTGACTGCAGTTTATCAGGGGGAGTGCAATATGGTTTTTCCTGCAGGTACTGCACCCAGCTCTGATGGGGCCTGCGGGGAATGGAGGTGCTGCACCCATGTGTGAGATGAGAGCTCTATTTCGTGAAAGCCTGTACTCTCTTCCCCACTAACATTGGCGGACACTCAGCAATCCGGGTGTGCCAGATTGGACTTCCTAACATGGTTCCCAATACCATCTATCAGCATATTGGGACATTTATTGGACATTTTTGGAGGCTCCGGTTCATATTTGTTACAAGAAAAATGGGGAAACTGTATATAGTGGAGTGTAAGAAAATCTAACAAAGTGTAGATTTTTCCCATGGTGGCTACTTCGATACTTTTTTTGAAATATCAAATTCTTTAAAAAAAAAATCTAATTTTTTGTGGTGCCCCTACTTTGCTGGTGCCCTAAGCACGTGCTTAGTCTGTCTATTGGGTAATTCACTCTGCTTGTGCCAGGCTGAACTCAACGGTTCCCATTTAAGCTCTGGTAAACTAAATGTCCCTTTATAAAACTGTAAATGCTAGCGTTATGCCATCACAAAGAATCATATACTGTAAATGAACAAACTTTATTCGTTTTTGCTTTTTCTTTTAAAAAGCATAACAAATATCCCTTTCCTATGTTGCAGATTGAATATACCATGCTCCTACTATTAGAAAGATTTTACTTTAACTCCTCTTTATTACGTTCCTTTTTTTAATACATGATCATAAATGAGTTACATTCAATAGTGTGCAGCTTATTTACAATGATTACCTACAGAAGTGATTACAATAATAAAGATTTGATTTTCTACATCAAATGCATGTTACATGTATGTAATGTATTATATTGTTCAATGAAGGTCCATACCTTGCTTTGAGCTTTCTTAACCTGTTCCACTGATTTGGTAGAATAATCTGGATTTTCCACATTATCTAAGTATCCCCATTCTCGTTCTCTGGGCCTCTTTTGCTGCTCAATTATTTTTTTTTTCATTCCCCCTTTCATTTCCTTAAACAGATCCCTTGATATCTGTGATTGCATGAAAAAGCCAGCCAGCTCCCGTCTTGGTGAAACGTAATATATTTGTTATATTAATGTAAATAGTGTGTTGTGACACAATAAAGTGCAAAGCAAAAACGACGTGACAATCAAATACATGCTGTAAATCAGGGGTTCTCAACTCCAGTCCTGAAGCCCCCTACCCAACATGTCAGATTTTCAGGATATCCAAGCTTCAGCACAGATGGCACAGTCGAAGACTGAACCCCTACGGAGGTAAGTATCTCCGGAAGCAGGGTGTTACCACAGCGGAAATGAATGGACTTCAGCTTCGGAAACCCTCCTGCTTCAATCCTGTGTAAAAAATATATATATTTTTTTAAAAAGGCGCTTGGATTGCCTATTTAATGCTTTATAATGGGTGCAATAAAGTTGGCTACATTTTATAAAATGTACAGAACGCATAATGATCCAAATGCTTGCTCCACAAAGCACCATATTTACATATATACAATGTGCTGAAAAAAAGGCTTCTCCAAGAAACAAATACCTTCAAAGGAATTCTATTATTAAAGTCTGTTTCTAAAAAAGAAAACCACATGTGGAAATCTTCGGATGTGTATAAATATTGGCCTGGCCTTAAGCTGCATTCTAGTCAACATCAATATACAAGGCAATGACATTATTATTTTCTCCATGTAAAAAAATATGGTGGATAATAAAAGTAGATAAGAGTTTAAATGTGGCAATAATTGTCATTCAGCCTCACCTTTAATATGTGGGCAGTTAGAAACATGTGTACATGACTCCGTAGGATGTCCATCTGGCTGTTTTTCTTCGTTTCCTTGGCCATCTTTACATTTTGATTGTTCAATTTTCCTAGATGGATCTGTAACTGACTCAATTTTGGAGAGAAATTCCGGTGAAGTAGTATTATCTGTCAGCCGATCATTTATTAAAGGGGGTTGATTTCGGACTGGGTTCAGTTCTTTGTTTTCTTTTCCAATAGTAGTGCTGTTATCGTTAGGAAGACAATGTCTATGCAACGCCATGGTTTCCCTACTAGCTGTGCCATATACGCTATCTGGCGCTGCTCTTGAAGGACTGCGGTTTATTTTAAAGTGCATTGCTGATTTGTGCATTTTTTGATCGGTGATCTGGGGTTGACTAATAGGTAAAGAAAGGGATCTGTCTACGTAATAGACAATTGCTGGAAACTGCAGGTGAGTTGTAAGGTAAACACAGGACATGTAAATCCTGTTGTGGTGGTTATTGCGGACAAAATCATTATTGTTTTCTGGGTTGGAAATGAAATCTGGGTAACTTGTGCTGCAGCATTCCTGAGAATTAAAAACTCCACATCTTCTATAACTCTGTGCATAATATTCTTGGTTACATAAATGTCTACGGTGCTGATCATGTTCAATGAAGTTTGAAGAAATAGGGCCTTTCATTAACAAGTCATTACTTCTGCTCATAGAAGAAGCTGGGTCACTGGTAATTTCCTTTAAAGCATGGTTTGTAGATGGAACATTTCTTCTTGCTGTTATTGTAATGGAAGCAAATCCTTTCTTCACATTCAGGCATTTTTTTTCCTCTGAAGGATACAGGTTTGTTCTAAATATAGTTTTATCTAAAGATGTTTGACTCTCTAATCTGCTAGGAAGCAGTGTGAATGCTCTATTAATGCTGACTGCATTGTGATAAGCCATAGATTGCTTTGTATGATAAGAATTAGGTTGAGCGATCACAGAGTGCATAGGAAAAAGGAACCTATAGTCTTCTGATTTATTCTCATCAATCATCTGTGAAATGACGAGTATGGATGAAATCAGTTTAGCATTGTATGAACCAAGACTTTTCTGCAAAAGGAAAGAGATCCAAATTACTCAAATTATTTTGGTACAAAATTGAGATTGAACAAAGCGGTTTGTGTGGAATGATCTGCATGCAGTTCAGATGGGTTGATTTGAATATTATACTCATTGCAAGTTAACTATCTTGATAAATAATATTTCACTTACTGAAAATACAGGTCCCAAAGCGAATATTAATGTCATTTATTTAGTGTATTTTGCACATTAATGTTTCTGGAACAATTAACATAGAAAGCTAAGTTAGTTATGGATGTGTGTACCATGCATAACTTGTGTAGCACTGCTTCCCCCTCTCCCTTTGGGAAATTTTGCTTAGGCTACAGGTATGTGTGGTCCAGGTTACCTGTGAGGGTCCAGGAGAGATGAGCTTCTGCGATGTTGTGGGGAACAGGACAGGTTTTAGGTGATCCGCAGGTTCTTTTCATTCGGTGACAGCGCCTCCAGTCACAGCAGGCTAAAGCAGAGCTGCAGTACAGGCATACCCCACATTAACGTACGCAATGGGACCGGAGCATGTATGTAAAGCGAAAATGTACTTAAAGTGAAGCACTGCCTTTTCCCCACTTATCGATGCATGTACTGTACTGCAATCGTCATATATGTGCATAACTGATGTAAATAAGGCATTTGTAACAGGCTCCATATTCTCCCCGCTTGCGCCCACCTTCGTTAGAGGTAGGGAGCCGGTATTGCTGTTCAGGACGTGCTGACTGGCGCATGCGTGAGCTGCCGTTTGCCTATTGTGCGAGATGTACTTACTCGCGAGTGTACTTAAAGTGAGTGTACTTAAACCGGGGTATGCCTGTATTGTCTTCCTTACTATACCTGGCCTGGCAACACTAACACCACACTCCGGACGAAGCACCCTTTGCTGCGGGTGCGTGTATCCCTATGCCCCACCTCAGCACAGGGGATGGGTCTGGTCTGCGGGCAGCACCGGTGTAACAATTGGTCACTGACCCTGCACACCTACCTCCTCCCGTCTGCCTCCCTTCCCTGAGTGACTTCCTTCCTTCCAGCCTGCTAATATATCCTCCCCTTCCAAGGAATCCTGCAGCCCTATTGGCTCCCTGGCATCAGGTGGTAAAGCAGCCCCAGATGCTGCTGGGTCTTGTAGTCCCTGCCTAGGGTCATTAACATTGGCGCCACGTGTGCCTAGCGCGACGTGCATGCGCAACTTCGTAATGGCTGCCCGCGTTTCCGGCACTCCACTGCGCATGTGTGAGGAACAACATGGCAGCGCCCTGAAATGTCGGGCCTCCGGAGTACAGGAGCGCTCCCTGCTTGGCCCCCACCCTCCAGAAATGCCGGCGGGTCTGCCACTTGGCTCCGGCGGTACTTGCCCTCGCCCCTGGCAGCGGAGGTAAGGAAGGGGAACGGAGCATCAGGAGGAACCCTGGCTACAAGTAAATAAAAGGTTTCTTTATTTGATGGCATAAAAGCATTATAGTGGAGAATGGGTTTCAGGCCCTTGGAGGGTGCTGGCCAGCAGATAATGTTGAGGCCATGTGCTATACTTAGATCTTGGTTCCCTCAGCCCTTCCTGGGAAGGCACTGACTCTCTAATTTGGAAGGCATCCTCCCTAATGCAAAAGGGGAGGGCACAGTGTCTGCACCATGATTGGCTGCAACACAGACCCAATATCACCACCTCTCCAGCCACTCAGGGAGGCTGCGTGAGGGGGGTTTAAACCCCACAAGATAGCCTGTCACTGTTACTATGTTACTATGACTTTTGTGACAGGAGGGCAGAAAGATAGTCTGGACCAGCCATGGCTATACTCTCCCCTAGGTGAAAATTCCCATGCTCTCACTGGGATCCAATTTGGGCACCATCCAGTAACCTGAAGCCTACAAAACAAAATAGGTTACAGCAGATGGATAACATAACCATACTGTAATGCTTGCGCTAAACACAAACAAGACAAGAACGCGGGAGTGGGGTGGGAAGGTATGAAACCACGCACCGACAGCAGCACAGGTGTGCCTGGAAGGCGGATTGTCAGCGTAGCCAGGTCTGGGTAGGAGAGATTGGGTTAGTCCGTATACTCGCCGGGGTCTTGGGTTATAGAGAGCAGCGTAGTCTAAGTCCGTTAAGCCGTGGTCTGGGATTCGAGAGTTGAGAGTTGTCGAAGTCTGTGTAGCCGTGATCTTGGATTGGAGAGGTAAACGTAGTCGAGGGTAAACCGAGGTCGATATCCAGAGAGGTTTCACTAACAAGCCGGGTCGGTACACAAGGAGACAAACTGCAAGACGAGACTGGAACAGGAGCAAGGCACAACAGAACTGTGAGGCACAGAAGGCTACATGAGATTATGCTGAGCGAGGCCAGAGAGAGGGAGCAAGGTATAACAAGGGAGAAGCAGCCAATAGGACAGGGGGCGGAGCAAAGGCGTGACCCCAGCGGAAGCGATAGGCACAGGAGACACGTGGCAATAAGGTTACTTGCTGCACAGCTGGGGAGCGGTGCACGTCGTCACGTGAGCGCGCCATTGACGCGTGACGTGCAGTGCATCTGGGGGGCGGAGCCAAGCTCCGAAGCAACTCTAGAAGAGCTGCATGTGCGCACGCGCTCTGTAAACAGAGCGGGGTGTGCGCATGCGCTGGTGCCAAGACGGGGGGCTGAGTAGCAGCAGGTAAGGAGGGAACATGTTGCAAAGGACGTGTTCCCCGATTCTTTACACATACACAGTTATACAGACAATTACCCATATCATCCACTGGTTTACAGCGATGATGAATGCTTAGCTATTATCCCAACGGGAAGAAAAAGGAAACCCTCATTTTATAATATTTAGGGTCGGGCTTCTTTACTACCTGCTCATCGAATAGCTTGGTCCAGATGGAATACATCTTGAGAGGAGCAAGGCACTGCCTAACCTCTACCCTATCTTTGTAGATACAAGTGCCCACCAGCCATTATTCCATAACAGAACATATCTTTGAGTCGTTGATAAACCTATCCTCAGACGTTTTGGTCCTAATGTTTTCTTTAACAGCCAGTCTCAGCCATTCCTGATGTTTTGGTCTATCTCATCCATAATTGGCTCGGGTACATTTGGGAATTTATACCCAAGAGACTGACGGTACCGATTAAAGATAGCTCTATCAGCTCTGCTGAACTTTAGAAATTTATGGTTAGCTCCCTGACCAGGTAGTACCCAAAACTTAGGCCCACTGAGCTCTACCTCCTGATAGAATACAGAGGGGCCTTTAGGGACTCTTATCCCTAAATTGATCTCGCCCATCTTCTTGCGAAGGGCTGCAGGTATTTCTTCCTGGGACAGTTGACTTCCTCTCACCAGTGGTCCATGATGGAACCATCCACCAGCAGCAGCCATGTTCTATTTAGATTTGCGACATAGCTCTGGAACATCGGGTCCCACCATTTCAGGGGTTCCCTGGACTGACCTTCTACAGGTGGACTATCGGACCTTGTGTCCATAGGGAGGACTCACCAGACATGGCAGATTGCTGGGACAGGGATGAGTCCCGGAATGACTAAATGAACCAGGGGACTTGGCTACAGGAATACGACTTGAATAGGGTATTTCACTCTCAGTCATCAGACCACCCATTCTTCTCACCAAAGTCCCAGTCCCTCAAGTTCGTTGACATACCAGGGAACAAGTTATCACTAGTGAACTTATTAAACACAAAGGTGGCGGTAGCAGGGGCCGATACATTGGGATTAGGAGCCAAGGGTCGAGGCCTAGGATGATCTCAGACATAACGTACTGGATTGGCCTTACTACTAGAGGATGGTGTTGGACTAGGTGCAGGGGCTGGTGACGGAACATAGTCAACTAGGGCCGGTGAACTGGGCCTAGCAATGTCCATGACCAGTCCAATAGATGTACCATTTAGGTCGGTTACGATCTCTAAGGGATGGTACAGGGGCCGCGTTGAATGATCTTCTGGTCCGACGACGACCTCTCTAGTGAGGCAGGGGGAGTGGAGCATTGTCTGGCACTCACCCCAGTCTCGGAGTCAGGTTCTGCAGTGAAATCGGCAGCCATCTTGTCGACGTCATCGAATAGTGCTATTCTTGCTAGAGCTTCAGGCAGACCAATGCTTGGTGGCGATGACGTCACATCTGGCTGCGCCGGACATACATCACTCCGCGGCACCCCAAACAGGGCTCCGCCTGGCTCCTCGTCTGGCAAGGCCGCAGTCGGCAGAAGAAGATGCCTCACCCAGCTTAAGGTAGGAGATGTCATCAGGCTCCACAGTGGAAGGGTCTTTGACACTGCCGACGTCTTCCTCGAGCGTGGGGCTCCTCCGGGGCTTCGGTAGCACCACGGCCTTCAGGACGAACGTCGCTGATTTAGGACTCTGCTGCAGGATACAGGAGTATTAGTTTTATCCGCAGGTGTCTGGCAGCTGTGTTCTTCATCAGAAGAGGAGGGCAAGGACACCTCCTCCGAGCCATGATGTTGGGGCATCTCTCGCCCTCCGGTAGCAATTGGCATTGAGCAGGCCCGCTCCGGCGCTGTAACGTTCATGCTCACCACAAACCAGGACCGGAGGGCTGAACTGGTGTTTGGTACACACCGACCTTAGACCACGAAGCCGGGTCCGGATTGCGTATTCTGTGGTCGTGTGTAGCCGGGTCGGAGTTGGAGAAGGCAGAGAAAACGGAATCTAAGCCGGGGTCAGGGAAGGTGGTACAGGAGCGTAGGTCGAGGTCACAAGCTGGGGTCAAGGCAGGCGGCACAGGAGGATTGTCGAGAACACAGACTGGGGTCGGCATCAGGAAGATTTTAGCGAAGAACTTCAGTTTAGGCGCTTCAGTGAAAAAATTCAGAGTAGGCGTTACAGCGCAAGGGATAGCCTCTGGATGGAGGACAGGGACTGGAAGTCAGGAAGGCCTCTGGAAGCAGGGTATGCAGACAGGTCACAGGAACACTGAGGGATTCAGTGTAGATGCTTCAGCATAGGTGCTTCAGCGCGATGTGGGCGAAGTCTGCCAGGAACAGGGAACTTCATGAAGGCCTCTGCAAGGAGGATATGCAGACAGGCCGCAGGAACTATGAAGGTCTCTGCAAGGAGGATATGCAGACAGGGCACAGGAACTAGGAAGCTTTAGTGCTGGGAATCCAGCGCTTCAGCACAGGAACAGAAAGGGCTAAAGCAGGGCAAGCAGAGGTGCTTGTGGCAAGCACAGGTTACCAGGAACACAGTGATTCCAGAATTATACTCAGAAGCTTCCTGGGGGGGGAAGGGCTGACTCTAAATAGCATAGGCACCCAATAGGGGCAGAGCTGCATAGAAGGCAGCATCAAGCAGACTGCAGTGTAATTCCACGAGCAGGTGATTCCGATTGCCAGTTCAGGAAGAGATTTGTCTGAAAGCTCTATAGCCCTGTAAGGGTGAATTTCAGCCAAACCCAGGACCGGATCCCTTAAAGGCGCCACCAGAGTAGATGCAGCCAACACCCCGGGGCAGTCAACTCACCCTCCAGACACAAAACAGTCAATCCGTGCTCATGCTTCCTAAATTGGTGATATTGAAGTAGATCTACTCTCCCCTATTGCTGCTCCTGTCGCGTGAAGGCACCCCTCCTTCATCAACATTCACCGGGGAGGGACTCCAACGGCAGATCAACCATGTAGAAAACAAAGGCACAGAAGCGCACCAAGAGTAAAGTATTGTGTATTCAAAAATACAATAACAAATGCAAGTAGTGACCTACATGTATAAAAAGGTATTCCAGTAGTGAAGGTTCAGAATCATCTGGCACAAGTTGTTACGAGACCCAGAGGTAGACGCCAAGCTCACAGATCGGTCCCGAGCGCTGGGACCAACTGGCTCTGCAGTACTCCGATGTTACTTCCGGGTTGCGTCCTCTCGCGATACCCGTAAGGAGTAGTCCACCACAATCGCCATGTTTCTGCAGCTAAACCACCAGCTCTATTGGAGGTAGTGGTTCTCATAACAGCTTGTGCCAGATGATTCTGAACCTTCACTACTGGAATAACTTTTTATACATGTAAGTCACTACTTGCATTTGTTATTGTATTTTTGAATACATAATACTTTACCCTTGGTGCGCTTCTGTGCCTTTGTTTTCACCCTCCAGACACACCAACACTGGTCCTGGAACTGTTGGGACTTGGACCGCTGGAGTCGTCTCAGCCCCTGGAACTTAGGGCTTGGTCGCACAGGTATCCAGGCTCACGGGCCCACAGGTGGCCCCGAGAGGTAGAGATTAGCACCGGTCGCACTCCATGACCGTAAGGCCTGGTCATAGGCCGACAAAGATACTGGCGTAGGGCAGACCGCAGGGGCCGCACCGGCTGCTGTTGAGGTCCGGTCTATTGGTTGAAAAGCAGCTAACGGTGGTACAGAGCTGGCAGGCCTCATGTACAAGGTGCTGCAGTGCAGGCACCGTGCAATAGGGCTTGCATCGCCCCCAGGAAGCCGGCAGTCGAGGCAGACACACAGCAAATGGTGTCGTCCATAGATGGTTATAACGAAATAGCCTCCTGGCAGAGAATAGTTGCTTAGTTCTAGCTCCGACATGATCTTTGATTGGAGATACATGAGGTAGAATGAAATAGATGCTTAGCAGCAGCTCTTCTCTCTTCCACAGCTCTGCAAAACTAAAGTCCAGCAGGGTGTGGCAAGCTCCTCCCACAGCCAAAACAAAGTCCTGGATTGGTGCAGGGTTGTGCTCCTCCCCTAGGTGGAACACAGAGCAGGGTGAGGGAGGACCAAAGAGTGACCAGGCTCCGACTGAGTCAGTCACAGTGAGGGGCGTGTCAGCATTTTGCCGCCGAACAGGATGCAATTGTCTTTGCAAGACTTGCAGCTGAATTTTGCAAAACCCATGCGGTCCCATGGTTTTCTGTGGCAACAATATCTTGATTGCGCAATACATGCTAAGCACTCCATTTTAAAGCACACAGCAAAGTTCATGACAATAAAGGTACACAGGGTCCCTAGCGACGCTTCAGGGGCCCGTTCCTCACACATTGCATTGTAAAGCAGCACAGTCCTTATCTTTTAAGGTGCACAAGGTCCCCCAGCCTAGAACAGAAAGGGCCCCGTCCTTTTTTGAAGTGAGATGCGGGGTTCACGCTCCCTGGATGCTTTCCCACAGGGTACGCCCCATTAGCACAAGTCCAGGTACCCAGGGTCCCCAACAACAACTGAAAGGATTCCTGGCCCCAGTAATTTCTTTGCAAGCCGCTGGAAGGCTACACGCTCCCCGGATTTCCCGTCGGGGTGCGCCCCAACCTCTGGTCTGTATTGAAAGGAAGGGTTCCCTGGTAACATACCCTCAGGGTGCGCCCCAACTAGCAGAGTACGGCGTGCACAGGGTCCCCAGCCTACAACTGAAAGGGCCCATCCCTGGCTTGGATCCTTGATGAAGGGTCTTCATGCTCCCTGGTAACATGCCCTCAGGGTACGTCCCAACACAGTCTGTCCTTGGTAAGGGTCCAGGCAACCCATACCTGGTGTCGCCTCAGGGAGAGGTTCCCCCCTTCCATAACGCGGATGGGCACCCAGGGTCCCTGGAGTAGCATCAGGGGCCCGGGCCCGGCCCCGGCCTCTTTTACTGCTGCTGGCTGCAAAGTCTCTAAAAGCCTGCCCTCCATTTGTAGCACTGCTTCACCCCTGCCCCCCCCCCCCACCTCTGGGAGATTTTGCCAAGGCTACAGGTCCGTGTGGTCCAGGTTACCTGTGAGGGTCCAGGAGAGATGAGCTTCTGCAATGTTGTGGGGAACAGGACAGGCTTTAGGTGATCCTCAGGTTCTTTTCATTCGGTGACAGCACCTCCAGTCACAGCAGGCTACAGCAGAGCTGCAGACAGTCCCTACCATGACAGTTCTTTTCTCCTATTCTTCTGCCCAATAGACTGCGACTTAGCCAGAAGTATATAAAAGGGGTCTTTATTTGATGCAGCCACTGCAGATGGTATAACAGCATTTGCGTATAATGGAGAATGGGTTTCAGGCCCTTGGATGGTGCTGGCCAGCAGATAATTTTGAGGCCTTGTGCTATGCACAGATCTTGGTTCCCTCAGCCCCAGGAAGGGCTGAGCTCCTCACCCTTCCCCGGGTGGGAAGGCACTGACTTTCTAATTTGTAAGGCATCCTCCCTAAAGCAAAAGGGGAGGGCACAGTGTCTGCACCATGATTGGCTGCAACACAGACCCAATGTCACCACCTCTCCTGCCACTCAGTGAGGCAGCGTGAGGGGGGGCTAAACCCCACAGGATAGCCTGTTACTGCCGGTAGCTACTAGGACTTAGGCCTCGGTCCCGCTGCGCTCGGTGGCGCGGGCGGCCACACGCGAGTTCCCCACCAGCAGGTGAATCCTGCGGAGCCGGTCCCGGTCCCCCCTGGCTGCACAGCTTACTACACGCCGTGGCGCGTCAGCCGCTATGGGATACAAGAGAATGGTGTTCCCTAGCGTTGACGCGTCACGTGGTGTGGCTGTGAGCCAATGGGGAGGGGAGGCTTCGGGAGGAGGAGAGGCTTCGGGGAGCGGGGAGGAGTGTGGAGTGACAGCAGCGTGGGTGCCTGTCTGTGTGTGTGTATGTGTGTGTGTGTGTGTGTCTGAGTGCGTGCGTGCCTGTCTGTGTGTGTATGTGTGTGCCTGAGTGCGTGAGTGCCTGCCTCTGTCTGTGTGTGTGTGTATGTATGTGTGTGCCTGAGTGTGTGAGTGCCTGCCTCTGTCTGTGTGTGTATGTGTGTGTGTTGCTTACTTACCCGAGCCGTGGAGGGAGGGGGGGGAGAGTAGCGGGTCCCTCCGCTCAAGCCACGCCCCCCCTCCCGCTCAAACCTCCCTCTCCCGCCCACCTCCCGCTCCCGCTCCCTACAGACCGCATATCGCGGTCTGTGTATGTCAGCGCCCCGCCTGTCTGCAGTGCGGGCGCGCTGACTCTGGGAGAGGGGCATTAGCCTCACGTGACAGGAGGGCAGAAAGATAGTCTGGACAAGCCATGGTTATGCTTATATTGCACAAGTTCATACAGGAAATAGTATATGGATGTAATGACTGCAATGCACATGGAAAGCAGAATGGGACCAAGTCCAGTCTGCGTTTGGCTGCGAGGGTTAACTTAAGGCTGCCTACGGTAGAGGGTTAACTTAAGGCGTTTTAGCGTTTAGGGTAAGAGCTTAGGGCAAGGGGTTTTAGGGTAAGAGGTTAAATGTTTTTAGGGTAGGGCATAACGTTACTATTAGGGGTTTGTAGGGTAAGCGTTAAGGTTAGGGACTTACCTTAGTGGCGAAGCTGCCGGCAGCTAAGTGTCCCTGCGGCGAGGTCAATTGTGGCTAAACGCCGGTGGTCACTTGGTCACGGCAAAACAGCCTCAACCAAATGTCCTAGACCACAGGGAAAGGCTGTAGCAACACTTGTACAATACAAGAGTGAGGGGATACAGAGGGCAGATATATCAAAGCTTGTTCATGTTTTATATGGGAATAAATACTGGCATATCTGACATTCGTGTGTACCATCAAACGTACAGTATACCACCATTGGCAGAACAAACATGGCAGTGCAAAACTGGAGTGATATTTCCTCTGACATAGATGTCCCTGACATACTATGTAGAACTGTATGTAATAGTATTGATGATAAATGGCCCAACAGCACTAATGCTTTACTAATAATAGATAGGTAGTCGCTTAAGTGATAGGGAATATGATATGTGTGGTTCATGGTCTGAAAAGTTCCCATGGATATGGATGCTTGATACTGTATATTCTAAACAATAGGAAGTAATTAAAATAAATATTGGCAGATTTAACAAAATAAATATACGAGATATGTTGTGTTGATGAATTTCTCAAGTTATGTGAAGAAAAATATTTCCATATTTGTTTCATACCCAATCCTGTGTTCAAGATATGTATATTATTGAAACAAAGTTTATCATTGAATGTATTTCCGTATGTACCGCTGTGTATTGTAACCCCTGGTTAAAAGCAATGTTTCTCATTTCAAGTTAATTTCCTCAAAAAACACACTGATATTCAGGATCTCTGAGTTCAGACAGTGGTTAAAATAACTAAGTATAGTGTGAATAATGTTTATCATTTATATCTTAAAGCAGTTTCCTTTTGTTTGTTGCTTATATTGTACAGCACCCTGGGGCATGTGGTAATGTGTGCTATAAACATTAATTAATAAAACATAAACTGGCACTCAACTATTGGCAACGGTAAGGAAAAATGTCACCTCCCCTATGATTAAGGTAAGTATGCTCTTTACTAGAAATATAATGCAAAACCACAATATAATTAAGCTCACTTATGAGATCAATAATGTTTAAAGTCCAAACAATAGTGGGCTATTAATTTTGACAGGTTTATCAAATATTTAGGAATACACATGCATTTATTTTTTTAACACGTGTAACACTTGTAGCCCAATGCCCCATGCCATATATTCCTGGCCCTAACACTATAAGTTAGGGAGTAGGCATGGTTCTACCTCACCCCATCAGGGGGTGAGAGAGCCCTGACCATTGAAGTCATGCAAGCTGTGAGGGGTATTTTCTTTGAACAACTATGAAAATGCTCCTCTCTTGCATGTGAAGGCTAAAGTATGTGCTGGTCCACCAATAAAGAGGTTGTACCATTCCTGGCCTGGGACTACCTTTATTCTGATTGATCCTGTGGGGAAGAATCCCTGCCCCTGGCAGAGCCCTGCAGGATGGAGGCGCTGCACCATCCTGAAAACCTGTCCTGTTGTCGTACTCCCCATACCATTGCAGAGACTCAGTCCTCCTTAGAGCCAGCAGGTGAGCACCACAGCACCATAACATCATAGTAACCTACAGATCTCCCTTAGTGGGGGATAGGGGTTTTTACACACTCTTTACAATTTAGGAGTAGCTTAGTGGTAACAACCATTGGATTTGAAGTATGTGAACCCAGTCCAAATCCTAATGTTGTCTGCCTTGTGGCTGATATTTACTAAGCGTAGCTATTTCCTAAGACAGGGGTGCTCAACTCCAGTCCACGACACCTCCCCCCACCCCCAATAGGTCAGGTTTTCAGCATATCCCCACTTCAGCACAAGTCAGAGACTGAGCCTCTGATTGAGCCACCTGTGCTGAAGCAGGGATATCCTGAAAACCAGACCTGTTGGGGGGGGGGAGGGGGGAAGTGAGTTGGGCTTGAGGACTGGAGTTGAACACCTCTGCGCTACGACACATTCCAATACTGGAAGACACAGCCGCCTATTCAGTGATTGTGATCTCTTTTTTTGCGCTGTTCTGTAGGCTGCATGTCTTTACCCAGTGCTGGAATGTGTCTTGTGATATAGCACTGCTTAGTAAATGTGGGCCTTTATCTCAATGGTGTGAATACAACTAGAACAGCAACTACATCTGGTATATTACCGTGTTGTGATGTGCGTTTTCCCCCGCTTCATCTTGAAGGATGGTTTGCACATTTTGATTGGTAGTTGAATTGAGTGTCTTGCCTTTTAGACCTGTTCAAATAAAATAATACACAATTTAAAATTAGTCAATGATGCTCCACCATGTTAACACTGATAACACAATATATAGAATAAAATTTTTGCAAGACTATGTTAAAGCATTCGTTTTTTTCAAATGTATTGCTGGGTGTCTTTGCCTTAAAGCAGCAGTCCAAGCTGCCACCCCCCCCCCCCATCTGTCCCCACCCCCTTAATATGTGCATCAATACAATCCACACAATAAGTAATTAGCTAAATTGCCGATCGATCTGTTCTCCTGTGATCGATCAGCGAAGATTCGGCTCAGGGGTTCACTAAATGACTGTCAGTGCAGCAGAAGAGGACCAAAGATACCAAGTTCCGTCCGGAAGATCATGTGACCATGCAGTCACTAGATACAATTGGTGCACTGCTAGAGATAGGGTAGGGCTCAAAAAGGGGTGTGTCAGAGCTCCTTTCCGAAGAGGAAAGGGGTTTGACTTTGTAAATGGTTGCTATAGAAACAAAAAATGCTTGTTCCATTATAATACATTAAAACTGCCATTCACAGTTGTTTTTTTTAAAAAAAATGCTATAAGTATTTTCTCATAGGGCAGAAGTGATTGATAAAAATAAATGATAGTATAGTATAGTGCTTGGTCTGAAGCTTTTAAAAGGTAAAGGATCAGTTCTCTGATTTGTCCTTCACTTCTGGGCGTTCTGCCTATCCGAGATTTGTGAGTGTGCTGCTGCACTGCTGGTGCAAGTGTAAGGCTGAGTCCATAGGGACTTCAGCCGTGAGGAGGCGCGCAGAGGCCGAGGGAAAGCGGGTGCTTTCCCTGGCCTTTGTCCACGCGCCATCTGGGGGCGGGCCAGTGACGTCACAGAGCTGGTGCGCCCTCATTGGGCGAACAGCTCACGTGACAGGCCCATAGCTCCTCTCAGCGCGCAAACTAAAAAAAAATTAAGAGCTACGCCTGCAGAAGCGTGTGCGAGCCCATGCTAAAGCCGCACTCATTGCGGCTGCAGGGCTCACTGGTAAGCGTGAGCGCGGGTCAGCGGGTAAGCACTGACTATGCCCTCGGCCTAAGAGCAGCAGATGGGTATTGCAGGTTCTCTTATTCCCAATGGGAAAGTCACGTGCTGTGACTTGCTGAACGGTTCTCTTCTCACCAATATGTAGATTGTACAAGTAATAACAGACCTGTCATAAGGCTGAGCTCAGACAGAATACTACAGTACTGCGCGGTCGCGCTTCTGTCTGCTGACGTGCGCTCATCCCCAGCAGACAAAAAGACGCGATTGCAGGCGGGACTTTAAAAAAAATTAAAAATAAATAAAGTGTGATTTGTGATTGGCTGTCGAAGTACACGTGACGCGGCAGCCGCTTGAAATCACAACTTCAGTTGTCTCCTTCAAGTGCAGCGGCGACAATGCTGCACTTCGCCGCCGGGTGTCGTTTTCGATTTGAAAACTCCCCCACACCAAAGCGAAAGAGTGGCGAACGTGTGCACGCACGTCGCAGCGCATCCTGTCTGAACGAGGCCTAACTTTTCATGAGCAGCGCTTTTTTTGCCCACTGGAGGTAACCTTTAGGATCAGGAACATACTCCTTCAGGCAAAATTATACCCTGCTGGATAATACTCATATTTCATGTAATGCCACCATTTAAACTAAGATAAGTGGACACATATAGACAGATACATTGCTGCACATTTGAAATGTCCTGTGGAGCTTGTTCATTTAGAGCAGTGGTCTCAAACTCAGTCCTCAAGGACCCCACCATGGCAGCTTTTATGGATATCCCTGCTTTAGCACAGGTGGCTCTATCTGAGCCACTGATTGAGACCCCTGTGCTGAAGCAGGGATATCCATAATACCTGACCAGTTGGGGGTCCTTGAGGACTGAGTTTGAGACCCGTGATTTAGAACAGGGGTGGCCAACTGCAGTCCTTAATGGCCACCAACAGGTTAGGTTTTACGGATATCCCTGCTTCCGTACAGGTGGCTCACCCAGTTGCTGAGTCTTCAACTGAGCCACTTGTGCTGAAGCAGGAATATCCTTAAAACCTGACCTGTTGATGGCCCTTGAAGACTAGAGTTGGCCACCCCTGATGTAGAGTAATGTTAGTACCAAACAAAGCCAGGAGCTGATGTACAGTATCTTCTTAACGTCTACTTTATCATTTGTAACATTTTGTCTCCTTTTTCTTTTCATTTGTATTCCCCAGATTTGTACAAAATGAAGCAGAATGTTAAAAAACCAAGAAATATCATTTTATTTGTGTATGCAGAAACCGTTATTAATATCACATATCATTTAATAAGTTGCGATTTTGGTCTACCTTTCTGTAAATACTGTATATGTATTGTAGGACGTGATTTTATACATTATCATACTAAATTTCACAGATTTTGTGCAATATCCAGAGAAAAGATACAGAAAACACCTTAGTTAATTAAAATATATGAACACTTTCATGGATAATAAATATGGAACAGTTTCAGTACCTGGAGAAACGCTCGGAACAAATCAAGCTTTCACAACACCATGATTATTTACTTAACAGAATATTATGTCTTTTAAATGTATCCTGTATGCATATACTGTATGTACATTATAGAATAATTTTTTGAAAGTAATACAAAAAAGGCATCATCCTATACACCAGCAGTGCACAAAGTGCGGGGTGTTAGATTTGTTTGGGGGGGGGGGGGGCGGGCGCTTGAGTGGCCCCGCACTCTTCCCCGATGCATTTAATTAAATGCTGGGTGATCGCGAGGCCTCTGCCACACTAAACACTTACCTTGTTTCAGACGCTGCGACGCATCGCCATAGCAACTGACGCTGCGGTGTCATGCGTGGTGATGCACATGGCGTCTCCAGAGAAACGGGGTCACGTGACCCCGCGGCATCATTTGACGCCGCAAACAAGGTGAGGGGGGGCAGGGGGGCGCAGCTCAAAAAGTTTGCACTCCCCTGGTGTAAGGCAGGGAAGGCGCAAACCTTTTCCCTGCGCCCCCCTGCTGGCGGTCCCCTCACCTCTGCGCCCCCCCTTCACCCCCGCTCCGGCATCATGACATCCCGTTGCCATAGCAACGTGACTTCACATGACCTTGCGGCGTCATTTGGCATCGGTTTGCCATGGCGACGCGTGTGAGAAGCCGCCGGAGCCAAGGTAAGTTAGGTTTAATATGTTAATTTAAGTGCCTTCGGGAAGCACGCGGGGCCTCTGTAAACCACGCGCCTCCCCGCACTCAGTCTCGCGCCCGCCAGTTTGCGCACCGCTGCCTTACACAACAAGTTGCTAACCATTTAGTCTATTTGCCCTATGCACCTAAGTATTGTAGTAAAATTAATATAAAAGATTTAAGAGTAAGCGGTAGGCTATTCACAGTTAGGTAAAAAAAGGGTCCACTCTAGGGGTAGCTGCTGTCTTCTTCTATATGTGGAAAAATGTATATTTATACACAAAAGGGGATGAATCAATACAAAAATCAATTTAAAAAAAAAGTATTGTATTATAGCATAATGAATGGGAAGTAGATATTACGAAAGAACAATTAAACACATTAACAACAACAACATTTGGTTTGATCGTGAAAATCATCTCCTCCCATTCGACATCAAATGGTTATGTGAACAATGATGATGTCTAAGATCAAGTGAAACGCAATTATATAAAAATAAGAGTATAAGTGGATTTTGAGCTTATCTTCAGTTTCAACAAAAGATAACCAGTAATTGCTTTTTTTTTTTTATAGTTAAGGCTATACATTTGGAAGTATTATCCACAGGAAAGCTTTGTATCTGTGCTGTTGATATTATGGCCTAAAGATACTAACCTCAAGCTCTTTCAGAAGGGAACATGTCATAAGGGTTTGGGTAGAATGTAAATATGAATATCTGCTCACAGGGATAAGGCAGAAATTGGTTGTCCTCAAGTTAGGTCACACAATTTCAGACCCACAAAGGGTTTTGAAAGAGTCAGTTTAAGACCTGAAAAAGAAAAGATTTACAAGCACAATGGGCTACATACCTGATTGAAAAGTTATCCCTATGCTGGAAAGTGTGTGACATGTTTAAATCATCCTAAGACTTACAGATGCAGCCAGACCTATCGCCGCTTAGCCGGACAGGAGTCCGCGGATGGCAGCTGCCGTACAACTGCATGCTCGCCGATTCATGGCCCGCAGGATTAACAATGGGGCTCCTGCTGTGTTAGTCCTATCGAGCCACATCAGTCTGGAAGAGCTGCGCAGTGAGTGCAGACAGAAGCTACTATGTGATAGTGCTGTTTATATTTTAATAACATAGGATTGAAGCAGGGAGTCTCCGGATCTGAATCACATTAATTTCAACCCCGGAGACCCCCTGCTTCCTGAGTTACAGGTGCCGGTATCTCCGGCAAGTTTAAATGTCCCAGTCATGTGACACGGGAGAATTAAACGTGCAGGAGATACCGGGGCCTGTATCTCTGGAAGCAGGGGGTCCACAGGGCTAAAATTAATGCGGTTCAGCTCCGGCGACCCTCTGCTTCAATACTGTGTTATTAAAATAAAATTAAAGCAGTGTAATCACCTGTTAGAGATGCACAGAGAGAGAGAGGGACTGCTTCTGTCTACTCACTGCGTAGCTTTTCCAGACTGGTGTGGCCCAATAGGATTAACACAGCTGGAGTCCAATTCAGAAGCAGGGACCCCCGCTGTGTTTATCCTGATGGGCAATTCTGCAGCAAAAGGCTTAACTATGCGATAACTATCCATCAACTTCACGAAAAATTAAGATGCCCCAGATAAATATACAGGTAGTCCTCGCTATCCAACATTTCCCTTTACCACGAATGGCATATCCAACGCTTTACAATGCAACCCTATTGGCCGTTTTTTCGATACCCGAATGCGTTATCCAACGCTCACCGCCACTGATTAACATGGGACTCACTGTACAACGGTTTTACTATCCTACGCCACTTCCAGAACGGATTCCGTTGGATAACCGAGGACTGCCTGTAATGCTTACTATTTGATCCTTAGCACTCTTGGCAATGCTGCATCACAACTAATATGTTTGTATTTTTTTTTTGCAAAACGTTATATTCAGCTATTACACATACTTATTCAATTGTTTGGTATTCATCTACTGTAAGTAGTAAAACTTTGTATTATGCCCATTCCTACTGTACATGAAGGTGGAAGTATTACGCATGCTTGGCGTATAGCTGGAACATAGGGCACAACGTGTTTAGCAAATCAAACTCATTTATTGAGCCAACACAGGTGTTGGCTCAATAAATAAGTTTGATTTGCTAAACCCGGTTGTGCCCTATGTTCCTTTGTTTATCTGTTCAGGACTGATTGCAGGCTTTCGTTCAAACACTGGAGCACCGGTAACTGTATCATTGTTAATGTATATTTTGGTAGGGGTCCTAAGTTTATATGTTTAAGAATATATGCTCCATTTTTGTCAGCTCAGGTACAATGTGTATAGCTGTAGGGAAAAGTATAGGAAATCTGTTTAAACACAGAGAGCAAAAGTCACTTCTAATACAGTTGCTCCTTGCTGAGATCAAGCCCCATATATCCTGTTTGACCAGAATCCTGATATATTCAAACTGTCTTGTCAGCAATGTACGATAGCCACGGCAACTGGGGGTTAGCTGACAGAAAATAGCTTTGTTAAGGATAACTATAGCAACGATAGCTGGGCTGGGGGGTAACTGAAAGGAATATGGCATTGTTAAGGACAACTGACTTCTGTTAAGTGTACATGGCAACTTGGCAACCTGAATGAATTGTAACTATGTGACAACAACCCGAAAGGGCTATAAGAACTGATGCATGTGCCCATTAAAGCAGACCAGTGAGTGAGAACGATACCTTGTGTCCGAATTATTCACTTGTCTCCAGGCGCCTGTCCAGCTATCCTGTCCAGCACATTGAACCGGAAAGGGACCTCCCGGGAGGCAGCCTAGTCCACAGGGTAGACCTGCTACCGTACGGTGGAAAGCAGACCATATTTTCAATCATTATTTTTCTTTTTGAGGTGTGCAGCATTTCTCTTATATTGTCTGGCGTATAGCTGGACCATATGGCAAATCTGGACATATTTTACAATAGTAGTAATACCCTTTCGCTACAACTTCATTACATTTACTACAATATATTTTTTTATGAAATATGCTGGCATTGGATTTGATAGTATTTCTTAAGTTTAAATAATAGGTGCATGTTCCAGCTGTTCATGATCCTATAAAACCCATCCATTGAAGCAATAGTATTTTGTACAGTGGAATACCTGTAACATTTCCAAGAAGTGAGAAACTGGTTGCCAAGCAACAAACTAAGGATTCCTGATTGTATTCTATCCAACATGCAACCCTTACACCTTAGAAACAGAATAATATTGGAAATTAAACATACCCTGTAGAAAGAAAATTACATTTCAGTAATTAATTTGATGTTTTCATGCACTTTGACCAAGAGAAGCACGGAATTGTAGATGATATTTTTAACATAAATTTGGGAAAGGAGACCTACATACCAATGCACTGGAATGGTTTTTGTGGATATATTACTAGATGCCTTGATGTGATTGCTTCATTTCATGCTCTGATTTAATTTATTTTCTATTACTTGCTTTATCAAGCACCTGCCTATATTTGCATAGTTTTCGCTAATGAGTTGTTCACCTGTTCTACCTCCTCGATCAGCAGCGGCTTTGCTGTTTCTGGAAAATGACTTTTCTGAGATTTCATGAACGTGGCCCGCAAAACACATCTACTTTTCTCTTCCCTGTAACCGCGCTATTTGTTCAAATAGAATTCTGAAATGTTAGCAATCCAATTAAAACCTGAAACATGGTGGAACTGTCCATTATATGCCACCTATAGCAGGGGGGCGCAAACTTTTTCCCCTGCGCCATCCTGCTGGATGTCCTCCTCCCCGCGCACCCCCACCCCTCCTCCTCCTTACCTTGATTGCCGGCGTCATGACGTCATGTTGCCATAGCAACGTGATGTCACATGACCTCGCGGCGTTGCCACAGCGACACGTCTCCAGATGCCGGCTGATTCAAGGTAAGTGCTGTTTGCAGAGGCCTTCGCCGCTTCCCCGGCACTTAATTTAAGTGCCTTCGAGAAGTGCGGGGCCTCTGTAAACTCCGCGCCCTCTGCCGGCAATCTCGCGCCCCCCAGTTTGCGCAGCGCTGACCTATAGCACCATTAGTATTATTTCCCCAATGATACTAACGTTCTTGCTGCCTCTTGCCGATGTTGGGGAAAAAAGCATCTGAAACGTTTGTGAATTTTGCAATGTTTTAAAATAGAAAAAAAGAAACGCTAACCGTGTTCAGACACAATTGCCCATCTCTATTCATCACATTTTGAGGGGGCGGGGGGTATTTAAATTGTAAGTGTCTTGTACATACTATTACTTATACTTATACTCATACTCTTTGACAAAGGCCCTTGGCGGCTGATACGCGTCAGAGTTTGTCTGTTGCTGTCTTTCATGTGCCATTAAACGTTTTGTACCCAGCATTTTGCAATTTTGGTCCCACGAATTTTTTCAAAGGCAGCTGCACCGCCATCCAAGAAACTTCTACATTGAACACCAACCCGGTAGGAGCACGCCCCACAGCACCTGGATCTCAAGAGACTTGTGAGTTCCTTTAAAGTGGCATCTAAGGTTGCTAGTGTTAAGGATACAACCATATTAAGCTGTGTGATTTGGAATTTTTTCATTGTTTGCATTGCATGGCCGTTTCCTGTGAGCATTGCATAGGAACTCTGGCTCCTATTCCTTCACATCACATTTTGAGGCCTAAACATTTCTACTCTGCCTCATTTTTGTTTTCCATTTGGATTGCTGCTTCTTAACAAAACAGTTATACTAACTCAAGCAAGAGAAAGTAAACAGTGACTCTATTCAATCTTTACCCTACACATTATACTTTATTTATAAAATGTTTTACCAGGAAATAATACCTAAAAGTTACAGTTCCCTAGTATTCAAGTACTGCATATCCTGGGCACAGAGTTATTCTAAGAACAATCGGGAATGACTTAGGCTCAGGAAGGTAGCAATCCGAGGGCATACACAGGTGATCAAAACAGCAGGCAGTGCACTTGAGGGGTTAAGCAAGGCAATAGTCCAGAGCAGATCCGAGGTCATACACGGGTAAAGAAAATAGCAATATACTTAGCTGAGTTGCAACACCAGGAGTGCTGTATTTCCTTGTCTTAAATAGGTCCCAACTAAGAAGTTGGCGATTCCAACATTGAAGGGCATCTGGGAGCTGTGGTTTTTTATTGTCTCCAGGCTAGTGGACATTTTTACATGAGGATAAGACCTTTTAATTACAAATCTTAGTCAAGGGCAGACGAATCTGTCTGACAGTTATGTTGACAATACATGGTTGTGTTAAAAGTTATGTTTACAGACATTTCATCGACAGAGACAATATATATTATGGGCGTATGTAATAGTTACAGACAAGATTAAAATGTGAGACAGCTGAAGTCTTCAAAGAGCGTAGACTAATGGTGGCTTTGAGAGTCTCTGGTAGGTTGTGTCAGCCATGAGGTGCATGGTAACAGAAGGAAGAATGACTGGATTCTTTGTTGAACCTTGGGATTGTGAATAGTCTCTTGGAGGCAAGATTGGAAAAATGTACTATGCGCCTGCACTTGAGGGATAGTCAATCTACAGTAGTTCTTGGAGTATTTCACAGTGGTGTGTGTTGTAGTTACATTATAGGACAAAGCAGCATGTTCAGTTGTAGAGAGTATCTAGTTTGCCAAGATGAGTTTGTAGTCCTGTACCATATACCATGTCCCCAAAGACTAGAATTGGCATTGGCATCTACTGTACGATACTTTCTGACCGATGGGCTTAGGGAGGATTTGTTCTTATAAATGCACACAGTTTGGCATAGGTTTTGGATGTTAGAGTATAAATATGCAACCCAAATGTTAAATGGGAGTCAAGTCATATGTCTAAATATTAAAAAGTAGTGATTGAAGCTACCGTAGAATGGTGTTAGAGTTGGTTCTGATCTGGAGCTCTGTCATTGGTACCTGTAGAAATGTAGCCTTGTTCACAAATACCATAGTTGGTTTTGTGTTTAAAAACTGTTTATATAGGGAAATTCAGTATTTAAGTCTTGAAAAATCAGATTGGTGTATGGCTAGGGCTGTGTGGATATAAAATGGTGTCATCCACATACATGTGTATTGAAGCGGTCTTTCAAGCTGTAGGTAGATCATTTATGAAGACTAAAAAGAGTAGGGAGCCGAGGGACCCCACAGGTGACATCCAAGGAGTAGGAGAGGGAGCCCTATTGGGATCTACTCGATAGCAGTGAAACCAATTTAAAGCATGTCCCCTTATACCAGAGCACTGAAGCTTATTTAACAAGATGGCATGGTCGACAGTATCAAAGGCCTTTGCAAAATCTAGGAATATTGCACCAGTAAGTTGCACCCGTTTCATTCCACACTAGATCTCATTGCAAACTTTACTTTTTTTTGTTTCAAATATTTTTATTGGGTTTTTCAAAAAATGGGGAAGGAAAAAATAAAGGAGGATAAATAACAACATACAACAATAATCATACATATGGGTATAAGAATAATAATCATAGGGTTGACCATTCACATAAACCAAATACCATCTGTTGTGGACAGCCTAAGTAAACATATATAGGCATGCCTGAATAAGTTGGGCAGACCCCAGACATAACCACACTTTATCCATATATAGGGAGGGTAAAAAAAAAAAGGGAGGGGAGGGGGAGAAGGGGAAGGTTTCCCCCATCACCCCCATCCACAACGGCTCTCGAGGATAGTATAGTATCCTAATTTACTTATTCTTGCCTCGCTCGGAGAGGGTCTGTTTAAAAACCTTTAAATCAGACTAGATCAGATCATTCTGGCATGATAGTCCTCATCTCAACTCAACTCTCAAGCCAAGGGTCCCAAACTATAGAATTCCTCAGTGCTTCAAAGAAGCCGTCTGCTTCTCCATAATCATCACCTCGTTTATCCGTTTTTATACTGACTGCTTGGGGGGGTGGGGCTGTTTCATGATGCCACTATCGAGCATCTAGCTGCCGTTAGACTAAATGAAATGAACTTTTTCATGGGGCGGCTAATATCTTCGACGGGTTTTGCCAGCAAATAAACCAGCAGATCAACAGGAATTACCAGCTCCGTCGTGCTGCTAATGATCTGGACAACCAACCAGAATTTTTGTATAGCAGGACAGGTCCATTAAATATGTATCATATCCCCCTTTTGTCCACAACCCCTCCAACACAGATCGGATGACTCAGGGTAAATCTGTCTCAATCTACTTGGAGTCCGGTACCATTGAAATAAAATCTTGTATATATTCTCTTTGGTCGTGGTTCAAATGAAAGTTTTTGCTGCGGAGTCCCAGATATCCTCCCAGTCATCTCTATCAATTTCCATATTAAGATCTTTAGCCCATTTGAGCATATCATTATGGTCTGGATTGTTCACGGAGGACTCCATTCCCAGATGTAACCCTGAAATCAGTCCCTTCTGATAGACACCCCTCCTACAGAGCAACTCAAACCTTGGGAGTTCCGGGAAGGCGAGACTCCGGGATTTTTTATGTAAAGAAAATGCCTAATTTTTAGATATTTAAACAAGTGGAGGTCCAGGGCCTCAAATTTACCCCGAAGTTCTTGGAAACTGAGAATCTTCCCCTTGTCCACACAATCAGCTATTGTCTCAATATTTCTACTCTAGAAAAAAGAAAAAGTGCTGGAAAAAGCACTTAAATATAATGCATAAAATATGTGTATACTCAATGTGATAAAAAATAAAATTAATCTAAAACCAGAGTACAAAGAAGCTCACATGTATGTGTGAGGTAGGCAGCCTGATAACGCTGACTGAACAAAGTCAGGAAACATACAGGGAAAACATAAATACAGACCGGCGCCTTGGAAAATAAAGACCAACAAATATCCAGATACACTGGCAAGAGCTATGCTCCTTGTGGGACAGTCCTGTTCATCCGGATCAACTTTGTAACTTCGTGGTAGGCATCCGAGATATATGGAATAAAGCACAAAGATATTACATAGTGTATACTGCTGTAAATATAGGACAAACTAACATATAACACTAATGAACAACACTGACTAACAAAAACAGAAAACAAACAACATCTAACATATAAACACAAGGCTGTAAACACAATTGAAACTAATTTATTAAAATATAAAATGGACGCACAATATATCCATAAAAAAGAAGAAGGTTCTCTGTTGAAGTCGATCTGGTGGTTAAAACCAGAATCCAACTTACAACAGGGCAAGTTAAAGCTCGAATGTGGGTCCAAATCTTTAGCAAGGCAGCTGCTATTCTCCAACAGCACAGGCGTCTGCAGCTCCTGTGGCAATGCTGTTTGTGTGTTCTGTGAAGGCAGTCACACGCTGGGGGGAGGGGCTGCTCCTGGATGCTGGATACACAAGGGCTTCAGCAGCTTTACAAACACTTCCTCTGGTAGCCGTGACCTCTGGCCCAGTGACCAACTTAATAGTGAAAAAGTGTATAAAGTTAAAAAAAAATTAACAAAAAAAATCACCATACACTGGCGACACACTTTATTGCAGTGTGGCCAGTTCCGCAAGCCGGGAGATTTCCCGGCTTGCAAGTGGCAGCCCCTCGGCGTGCCGCGCGTCTCCGATGCGCGGTCACGCGTCATCGGGTGCCTGCGCCCCCTGCACGCGCGTCCAGGGCTCCCCGAGGGAGCCCTGGTGTCCCGCGATGTGGGGGACGGCAGCAGGGGGTTCCGGGGGACCCGGCGGACCCGGCAGCGGTAGGGAGAGCGCCCCGATCGGAGGGCACTCTTCCGCTGCTTTGGCGCGCTCCCGGCACCCTCCGGCGCGCGCCAGGATACTGCTGCGGCCGAGAACGGGCAAATGCTCGAATAAACTCGGCCGCAGCAGTATATGACAAATGCAGCAGATTCAGGAGATGTTTCCCAACATCACATAGAACAGATAGCAAGAACTTTCACAGCGCAAGGGACTCTCCGTATCTCATGAAAAAGGCAGAACATTTACATAGTGCCAACATGCTAAATGCAAAAATTTGAATGTGATAAAAAACTTTCAAATACCCACTCATGTGGTGGATTAAATCAGACGTTTAACAGATAATACTGAACTGGATGTGATGGAGTAAGACTGGACCTCCCAATGATATAAAAGAGAAAAATATAATAGTACAGATCAATTTTATAGTTAAAAATACATAGGCAGTGAGCTCCAAACAACTCACATGCTCCCAAAGGTTTACAGGCAATTTGACCACTGTGGGTCCCGTTATATCGGCGTCTCGATCAGTCCTTCAGACACTCCGCCGATACCGACTTTTTTCTCCTTCCCTCTATGGCTCCGTCACGCTTCCGGTTGCTAGCCAATTTCAGATCAAGTCAGTTTCATTTTGCTGGGTTACCACAGATCCAATGCTGATCAATCTTCCCCTAATTATAGCGGTAAATATGAATTTTAACTCAGGGAGTGTTAGGACCTGTTAATGGTCATGCCTTGAAGTTGGCTAGCAGGCTTAAGACGCTTTGGCCAAAGGGTTGAATTAACCAGGGGTGAGCAAACTTTTTTATCCATGAAATTTCTCGGGCCCCCTGTGACAGGGTAAATAAAAGCCACCAGCTATATGGACTGGCAGACATGGTTAGTAGGGAGAAGCTTGTGGGCAGCGCAGTTGTCCCCATATGTGGGGGAAAAATATATAATAGTGTAGTATGCTTTAAACAGATTCAGCAATCTATATAGGAATAACGATTGGGAACTCACAGTAGACTCAGCAGTATGAAAAAAGGTCTTGCTTGACAAGGTCCCAGGTATCAGCAGAGCAAACCCTCAATAGAAAAAATGACACATTTAGTGCAACATTGCATGTTCACTAAAATATATTGATAAAAGCAATTCTTATTGCACTCACATAAGCACCATGTGCATAGACACGTAAATATCGATGCGCAGCTTCAACGTTCACAATCCACCCCACTCCCGAGGTCGCGTCGCGTCACTTCCGGACCGTCTCGTCACTTCCGGTTTAGCGATCGATCGCAGAATGGATCCACACGGGCTCTGGGGCATTCAGGGTACACTTCTGGACTGCTGCTTGTTCACTCTACGCGTTTCGCTGGCTTGGCAGCTTTGTCAGGAGTTCGATCTGTGAGATTCAGGAACCTCTCCTCTGTCCGTTTCTTGGTTCAGCTCACGTGTGGGGTCAGGAAGAATCCGGTTTAGCGATCGATCGCAGATTCTTCCTTTTGCAGTCTGGTTAAGATATGTGCTGTTTTAAACTGCTATTAAGCTATATCACCATTGTATACAGCCTCCACCTCCCCACATGCAGTGATCATCAGTGTGTATAGCTGGTCATATCAGAGTGCCCACCAATTCACTCTATGCACATTATCTATCAGTATCAACGGTGACATGTTGCAGAGGTCACTATAGGGTACCATACGCCTATACTGTGAACCCCTGGGGGTTACCTATGATCAGCTCCACACAACACTGCGTGTACATATATAATACATGTAGGAAGGTTTACCAGACTGCATATTGATACCTACTGGTGCACAATATATTTGTTTCAGTACACCAGTTATCACCAGTCACACTATTACCACCTATGGTTTATGCACACCGCCTATTGTGATCTGATGATACAGTACATTATCGAATTAACCCTACCTTACCCTCACTGAGGTCTTTTAATAAGGATCTTGTTTCCTGTGTGATATCAATACACAACAGGAGACTCCTACTATATTGATTGCGAGCCCTATGGCTGTCAGTATTTCGATCCCACCACCTCTAGTACGTCATTTTAATACCCATTATTTTATATATGTGTTGAATCAATAAAGTTTATTTTAAATCATACACTAATCACCAGAGGGTGAACTCGAGTGCTACACTGGGTTCTTCTCTATCCTTTCTACCTATTCATTGTACACCCTAAGCACCGTTCACCGTTCATATCTACTATTAATGAGGCAGCAACAGGGGCTCCCCTATCACTTTAGTCTGCAGTGTAGCAGTGATGAGGTTATCTTCAGCTGGGAAGTTCATGACAATTATTTGGATCCCAGCTGCCTAATCAAGGTGTGTAAAAAACCCCAGGAAGTACACACATGCAGCCTAGCTGGTCAGGAGACAGGAGTGGGTTACTGAAGAGATTACTGATATAAGATCTGTTTGCAAAGTACATGGTTTATGAACTGTTGTGTCCTGCATGCTGAAGAGAAACTGCTTTGTTTGCCATGCTGAAGAGAAACTGCTTTGTTTGCCATGCTGAAGAGAAACGGCTTTGTTTGCCATGCTAAAGAGAAACTGCGTTGTTTGCCACGCTGAAGATAAGCTATTTTGTGTGGTCTGCTGAAGAGAAGCTATTTTGTTTTGTGTGCTGTATGTTTTTAAGGCTAAATAAATAAGCCTTGTCAAGAGACCTCATGTGTGTAGTTGCATGTACCCTGCAACAGCCCCCCTGCCTGATTTGTAATCAAAATCACATGAAAAAAACACATTTATTAAACGGTATACAATGTAAATACAAATATGTCTAAGGCCGCGCATATAGTGCCCGCGACGGCGTCATCACCCGTCGCCACTAGCGAAAGTTGTATTTCGCTTTGCGGCGGCGGCGTGGGCGACCAGGCCATTGATTGGTTCAGGAGCTGTCACATAAGGCGACAGCCCCTGAAAAATCAAATATTGCCGACTTCAAAAAATCGCGTCCCCACGTCACGTTTACTATAAGCGCACGCGGCGGCGATGACGACAATGCATTTGTTTTTAGGCGACGACGCGTCACCGGCACTATAAGCGCAGCCTAAATACTTACATACTTCAACAGCTCGCTCTTGCAAAAATAGGCTGCGTCCACGCTGCTGCGGAGAGCGGTAACATCACCAACTCTCCAAGCATGAGCACAGGGTGTCCTGCATAATTTTGCAAGCACGAGCGGGGAAGTGTTTTAATTTTTTTTAAATTATTTCTGTACATTCATGGTATGATTGATATAGTGGCAGCCTACCCTTTCACTTGCAGAGGATCGCAGCTAAGCAGGTTGCCAACGGAGGAGAGCAGGAACACAGCACTATTGTAGGGCAGACACCGTAAGGAGGGGCGTTTGACATCACAGCGCTGGTGCGTGCTCCTCCCCCGTACCTCCGAATCACGTGGCCGCCACCTGCACTATCCTGTTTGGCTGCCCACGCACATATTCGGCTGCCCGCACGCACACATCTTCTTGGTTGCCCGTGCACATCTTTTTCGCCTGCGCACCCAGGTTTGGCCGCATGCGCCCCGCCTAAATAATCTTGCGCCCGGGGCGCCCCCCCCCTCGGTTTGTGCACCGCTGCATTCAATCACAACACCCACACACACACACACAATCACAAAACACACAACCAACAGGCACACACACACACACACACACACACACACACACACACACTCAATCACAACCAACATAGACACACACACAACACACACTCAATCACAACCAACACAGACACACACAATCACAACACCCGCACACAACACACACACACACACACACAACCAACACACAAAACACTCAATCACAACACCCACACACACTCAATCACAACACACACAGACAAACAACCAACAGGCACAGCACACACTCACACAACACCCACTCAATCACAACCAACACAAACACAACACACACTCAATCACAACCAACACACACTCAATCACAACACACACACACACACTGCAGTCTATATATATATATATAGAAAGCACGTAGAGTCTGAAGTTCAGGGTTTAAGATGAGACCAAAAGAGACGTTATTTGTTTCTTTGAGGAGGTAAGTAAGAATTTAGACCAGGGTAATGCAGTTGATGTAGTCTACTTAGATTTTGCAAAGGCTTTTGATACCGTTCCACACGAGGTTGGTGTACAAAATAAAGCAAATTGGACTCAGTAAAAATATATACACCTGGATTGAAAACTGGTTGAAGGACAGACAACAGAAGGTTGTCATAAATGGAACTTTTTCAGATTGGGCTAGAGTCGTGAGTGGAGTACCTCAGGGATCGGTTCTGGGACACCTGCTTTTTAACTTGTTTATTAATGACCTTGAGGTTGGCAACGAAAGCAAAGTCTCCATCTTTGCTGATTGTGTAAGGTTGTAGAATCAGGATGTAATTTCTCTTCAGAAGGACTTGGAAAGACTAGAAACTTGGGCAGGTAAATGGCAGATGAGGTTTAATACAGATAAATGTACGGTTATGCATTTGGGGTGCAAGAATAAAAAGGCGAATTACAAATGAAATGGGGATAAATTGGGGGAATCCTTGATGGAGAAGAATTTAGGAGTGCTAGTAGACAGCAGGCTTAGCAATAGTGCTGCAAAGGCAAACAAGATCTTATCTTGCATTAAACAGGCAATGGATGGAAGGGAAGTAAACATAATTATGCCCCTTTACAAAGCATTAGTAAGACCACACCTTGAATCGAGTACAATTTTGGGCGCCACTCCCTAGAAAAAACATTATGGAACTAGAGAGAGTGCAGAGAAGAGCCACCAAATTAATAAAGGGGACTGACAATCTATTTTAGGAGGAGAGGCTAGCTAAATTAGATTAAATTAGAAAAGAGGGGATATGATAACTATATACAAATATATTTGGGGACAGTACAGGGAGCTTTCAAAAGAACTATTCATCTCAATGGGAGTACAAAGGACTCGGGGGCATCCCTTTAGGTTGGAGGAAAGGAGATTTCACCAGCAACAAAGGAAAGGGTCCTTAACAGTAAGGGCAGTAAAAATGTGGAATTAATTACCCATGATGGCAGATACAGTGGATTTGTTCAAGAAAAGGTTGGCATCTTTTTGGAAGGGAAAGGTATACAGGGATATACCAAATAAGTATACATGGGAAGGATGTTGATCCAGGGAGTAATTCGATTGCCAATTCTTGGAATCAGGAAGGAATTTATTTTTCCCATTATGAGATATCATTGGATGATATAACACCGGGGTTTTTTGTTTGCCTTCCTCTGGATCAATAAGTAAGTATAGATATACAGTAGGATAAAGTTTAGATCTGTTGTCTAACTTTTAGCATAGGTTGAACTTGATAGACGTATGTCTTTTTTCAACCCTGTTACCGAGCGGCTGCTACCTATTGTAAGTGTACATTCTGAAGATTTTGAGAGATATAAATATATATTTTTTGTACTATCTACACTATTGTGTCTCTTAACTCCATCTTTCCTGAGATCATCTTAATCCATCAGACCATATATAAAGAAAGAGCCAAGGTTTGAGATGTGCCTTTTATTTATTTGAGAAAATGTGAGTAGACACTTCACGAGATTCAGCAAGACCTCACCACATATGTGTCCAAGTTTAAACGTTATTGCGCTATTGTTTTTTTTTTTCTGTTCTGTTTTTGGTACCATCCTACGCTCCCCTTCTTTCTGGAGAAAATAACAATATGTAGTAACAAAACAGTTGATTGAATGTACAATGCTATAACTCAAGGCATGCTATCTGAAAATAACTGGTGAATAGATGCTGGGAAAAATCCATCTTCACAAAACATTAATTCGTGAACTGAACACTTAATATTTGGAAAATTATTGAAAACATTTTTTTAAGTGGTTTTCGTTTATTAAAAAACCCCAGATGTTTTTCTGAAACATGTTTAAAATGCCTGTCGAAGGCATTCAGTGCAAAGCATTAGCGTAGATGTATTACCGTGAATGATATTACTTCTCCTGATCACTGAACGATGCTTATCCATTCATAAAATCCACATTGATTTTGGTTATAGGTCAGAGAGTAATGATTTGCATTATCAGCGAGTGGTGGAGTGCAATGCGGTGTGCATCCTGCTGTCCTTTCAGCGAATTCAGCTGGAGCATTAAGTTTAGATGATTGCTGTATTTTGTTTCATGGGAATTATGCAGGTGTGCCAAACAGCTAGCAATATGTTCAAAACACAGAGATTCAAACAATTTACTAAATCTTTAACATACAATACCAATAGGGGATATCTCTAAGGTATGTGCAACTGTATTTTTTTAATTAAGCTAAACATTTATTTAGCAGTTTACTAGCTTTGACCCATTAGAGTCTAGACACATGCATCCAGGAATTGTATATTAATTTAGATGCTGACAAAAATCTGATGAGTTTATTACAATTCTTCTTCATAATCTGCACATTTGTGATGCTTCTGACTCAATACTGTGTCTTAAACCTTCTTCGAGATCGCAATAGGAGTTCCAAAATACTTTGAATTATATTCAAATTTGAAAACATCAACAAAACAAGTCCATCATAATGGATTTTTCTTTAACCGTAAATGGAATTGGGCAGAAATTTGGCAAAAATACCAGACTGATTTTCTTACATTTTTTTAGTTACATTTTAAAATATTGAGTGCTAGATTTTGAGACCAAATTAGCTTCTCAATTGCACTTTTACGTTTTTCTGGCATATACCAATTTGTTTACAGTGTTACAGAGATTACTCTCTACTGGGCATGTTCTAGGAGGCTTCAAATGGGCTTTCTGTGGCGTTATCGGAGCTTTCTAAGAAAAAGCCCCCAGATGTTTATTGTCCTTAGATCAGCTATCTTTCTATTAACATTTTTCAGATCTAAACCCTGAACAGAGTATTCTGAGTGTGTAGCAATGTTTTTTTGCTGGATTTTATAGTGGGCAACTCCTGGCTTCTCTGTGAGTTAACTATCGGAAGCCAACAACTTCCATCTCAGAAGACGGATTAAAATAGAGGATAGTAACACAGGAGCCAATTCCAGTCCTCAAAGTCCACCAGGAGCCACCACTCCGGGTTTGACCCAGAGACTACGGGTTGCGACTTGCCCATCTCCGGTCTACAAGTTTACCTGAAAAATCTCTGGGTGGCTGCGGCTCCCGGCATCTCCCCCTTGGCTGCACAATGTCAAATGTTGCCGTGTTGTCATGACAACGGGACGCTACCTGATATCACAGCATCACGTGACGCCCCATTGTCATGACAACGGGACACTACGCTGCCATGACAATGGGGCATCATCTGACATCTCAGCGCCCTAAGGCGTCCCGTTGTCATGGCAACTTGTCGCCACATGACGTCATGGCACACAGAGGTATTCTGACTGGACCTTGCAGGGGGAGATGATGGCGGGAGATGCCGAGAGATGTCGCTGCCGATGAAGGTAAGAGAAATACATATATAAATAAAATAAATAAATGTACAGGTGGCCCCGGGTATATGGCGGGTTCCGTTTCAGGGGCCCGCCGTATAGTGAAAATCGCTGGAAAGCGGATCCGGCGATTTTCAGTTCTGTGCATGCGCAGAGCGGCGTTTTCACCGTTCTGCGCATGCGCAGCCTATGGTCTGTGCGCGCAGACTACGGTCTGTGCATGCACGCCGGGCACAACCGCCCGTTCTGCGCATGCGCGACTTACGATCCAACATGGCGGCCCCCTTCTCAGTGCCGCCGTATTGGCGGATCGCCGAAAAGCAAAGCGCCAAGAAGCGTGGCCCTACTGTATTGCAAAAAAGTCTCTGGATGAGCCTTCAATAGAAGGTGGCAACCCCGAGGTCCACCAACAGGTCAGGGTTTAATGATATCCCAGCTTCAGGAGAGATGGCTCAGTTGATTGAGCCACTGATTAAGCCACCTGTGCTGATATCCTTAAAACCTTACCTGGCCCTTGAGGACAGAAGTTGCCTCCCCTGATATATGACTACAGTACAGTATGTTCTATAGACAGACATTGTAACATATTTTGTATATTGTTTTGTATCCCTACATGCAAAGTTATCTGGGGATATACCAAGGAATATGCTCTTATTTGGCATTCACCAAATTGATGTTTTCAGAATACTGCTGCTAGATATACATTAGTGCTCTTTCACTTCACAGATAATCGTACAGTACAGGCTCCTAACATATTGTAAGATGTTTCGACTTATGCATGCATGGAAAAAAAAATAAGCATTACTCTCATCTATGCACAGCACATATTGTAAGGAAATTAGTCAAGCATGGAAAATTCCAGTGAAAGTTTACACTTCGGACAACCTGTTGCTACTATAGCACAGAAATAGGTACTGTATCACTAACTGATTTAAGGTGACAGCGTCACTGGCAAAACAATAGGTCACGATCAGTCAGGTGAAAACGACTTAAGGAATAGTCACTCAGTGTTAGTAAACTTTGTGCAATTGCACTGAAATGCTTTCCAGACTTTATTTGATTCACAATAAACCTAATATGTAAGTGAATTTGAAAAGGTCAAAATAGTATTCTCATATGTGCATTGACGACTTAGGGGTCTATGCTAGTACTCTTCATAAAATGTCTCGCTTGGCCTCTTTCGCTGCCAGCTTTGTCAATGTAGTTATCACGCTATTCAGAAAGACTCTGAAGACCTGCGAAGCAAAATGACCAAAACTGGCGAGGAGCAGCGATGTGATGTTCGCCTCTCTCAAAAGGTCTAACCTGTGGATCTGCAGTGATCTGGCCCAGCTGCATAGAGAGCTGCACAGAGAGAGCCGCCTCTCCCTGCGCATATCTCACCAGCGATCAAAGGGTTTTAGTAACAATTTGAATACTAGTGTACGTGAGCAGGGTTTCTCCGTAGCAGAACCACATTGATTTCAGGTCCGGGGACCCCCTGCTTCCCGAGATAGAGTCACGTGACTGGGACATTTAAATGGATAGGAAATACCGGCACTTTGTACCTGATGCTGATCTTCAAGGAGGATGGAGGTGGATTTCAGTGGATGACGTCGTGGGTCGAGAGATTCCTGATACGCCGGGATTCGGAGGGCGAAGACTTCTAAAGGTAAGATAAATATTGAACGTATGCAAATGTATTTTTTCTGTTTTTTTAATTATATTTTTTTCTTTCTATGTTTTTGATTATCCATTGACTGCTAATGTATTAATATGTGCCCCTTTAGGGTACAGATAAATACAGTAACAGGCACGCATTTTTTGGCAAATGCTTATTTTCAATTGATTGTTATTTTTTCTATTTCTGTTTATTGTTTTCCCTAAATTGTTTGGTATTTGGATGGCTTGTTTGTATTACATTTTAGGATTGGTTAGCAGTTGTATTTTTTGAATTATTTTGTTGGTTAGGTGTTTATTTAATTGTATTCTAGTATTTTGGTAAAACATAATTTTTTATTATTTTGCGGTTTTGGTGTTAGAATAATGTTATTGATGTGTAGTTGAGGCTGTTTAGTTATTTTATTCTTGTGGTGTTTAGGTGCTTGTTTATTTCTTTAATTGTTGTGTATTGTTGTGCTTGATGATTTTTTTATTTTTATTAGGTTGGCCATTGACTGCTATAGTAGCTTATCATGCCCATATTATATGGGTATGAGGTACCACTGTGCCAATCAATGGGTAGAGGGTGGATATAGTGGCCCCAGGGTGGGTTGTTAGGCTTCCTGGTGGGTAGCGGGTGAGGGGGTAAACCCCTTAATTACTATAGCAGTTACTAATTGCTAAAGTGATTAAAGGGTTAGGGGCCATTAGATTGTATTTTTTATTGTACTCTTGCTGCCAACGAAGGACATGGACCTGGAGTATGGTGACAAGGATGCCCTTCATCATGGCAGGGGTAAGTAGAAGTTGTATTTACTTTATTTATGCTGGCTGGCTAATATTTGATTTTGAATGGGCAAATGCACTATTATCCATATCTGGATAATAGTAATTTTTGCCCATTACTGTGCTGTATGTGTTGGGAGGGTGCTATTGGGGGTAGAGGAGGTGGGTAGTAGGGTTGTTGTGTTTTTAAATGTTTGTGGGTAGCGGGGGTGGGTGAATGTGGTATTTGGCCCTTGCTGGGTATTTATAATTACCGGGTGGGTAGCGGGAAGGGTTAAACCCTTCATTACCTTAGCGGTGTTAACTCCACCCGCAACCCCCCCGCAAGGCATAAACACCCCCCAAGGGCCAAATATCACCTTCACCCATCCCGCTACCCATAATTAACATGACACCGGTAGTTATCCCCTGCATTGGCTTAATGTTTTGCTGCTAAGGTAATGAAGTTGCCTGTAAATGCATCGGATTCATGCCGTGGGTCTCCGGTGCTGGTATTCATGTGTATCAGCTCCAGAGACCCCGGCATCAATACGATGCAGAAAAAATGCATTTTTTCCAAAGTCCCTCTCTTGCCTCCTTCTCACCAGCTTCTCGACAACTTTTTCTGGCGAGACGAATTTTGGAGAAACTTGCCATTCTAGAGTCTCGATAACCTAATGACGATGTGTTTTTGATGAGAGCCAAAAATGGCGATTAATGCTTTCGAAGCCCATTTATCGAGGCTTTCTGAATCGCTGCAGCTTTTTTGGCCGATAATTTCTAAAAAGCCTTGATAAGTGGATTATGAAGGCTACTAGAATAGGCCCCTTAAAGGATTGGCCATCAAAAACTATTTGTAAGGGCTTTATATGTACTATATGCAATGGCAATAAAAAGATTAGTAATGCAATTCAAATACTCAGGATAGAAACACAGTGACGTCAAGTGGAAAGAAACACAATTAAACTATTTAAGCAAAATTAAAACAAATAAGGTATCTCAGTGTGAATAGAATGTGAAATCAATTGTTCTGTTCTATGTAACTGTGTCTCCTTTGTTGATAGGAATTTTCCAGTAACATACTTTTACACTATTTAGTATCAATAAATAAACATATCAATCATCATGAAAAGTTCAGCTTTATAAGTTAGTTGCCTAGTGCAGGGGTGCTCAGCTCCAGTTATCAAGGTCCACCAACAGGTCAGGTTTTAAGGATATCCCTGCTTCATCACAGGTGGCTCAATCAGTCCCTGCTTTGCACAGGTGGGTCAATCTCCACCTGTGCTGAAGCTGGGATATGCTAAAGTCCTGACCTGTTGGGGAGTCTTAAGGATTGGAGTTGAGCACCACGAGCCCACTGGGTAATTTGTTAAAAGCCTGCTCACTCAAACAACAATAAAAATGTAACACTTTGCCATAAAAGCAAAACCAAGTTGTAAATCTTTAAATCGTTATTGATTTTCAAACAACTGTGATCCAAGGGAATATCTTGCACAACGAGTAATATATCCCAACATTTTGTAAGTTCCTAACCAACCATGGTTCTTTAGGGTTCAATTATGGATTTTTTGCCTCATTTGTTTTGTGCTTGAGAGTAAGACATAACATTCAGAAAGAGCCACTGAAGACGTAAGAGACTTTCTTATATATTTCTCGAAATAAAATGTAATAAAAAAGGAGGGAGAGGGAGTAGGGGTATGATTCCTTTTATTGGACAACAAGTAGTTTATATGTTACAAGCTTTTGAACCTCACGGGGTTCTTCATCGGTTATGGCAGAAATACAGAAACACAATATAATATACCGTGTACTGTATGTAAGAGGGCTATCTGCTTACAATGGATGTAGACAGGAAGTGTGAAATACTGTAAGATGAGATAGAAGCAGGTATCCTGGTGTGAATATTAACCGTAGAGACATACAGTATTGCAGCCTATTCTCTTTTGAAATGCAAAGGCAGCCTAGACAGACAAGAGACGGTGAATGTGAAAAATATCTATCAATATAAAAACCTCTAACTATTTCATGTTTGGTGATCTATATAACGAATGTTATCAGGGAATAGTGCAAATTTGCATGTGTACACATATATGCACTCACATATATATGCATATGTTGCACATACTGCACACACCATATATACACAGACATACATATATACTGTACACACACATACATACATACATATTGTGACAGTCACAGACAGTCTACGTTAGAGAAAGCATGCAGTATGCATGCGCTCCAGCATGTAGGAGGTTAAACTCCCAGCTAGGCAAGCAGCAAGGATGTTTCAGGTAACTGCTGACTGCAAGAGATTTAAAAACAGTAATGCAGTCTGCCTTACCCCAACCAGCAAGGACGCCGGTTAAAACAGTTCCCAGGTCTGCTTGACGCAGGGCCTGTTGTTTGGACCAAGCTCACAGCCTGAGAGGGTCAGAGAGAGAGAGAAAGAGAGGGAAAGAGACTTTGAGTGTTGTCGCTTACACAGGTAAAAGGGCTAAGTATTGATAAAGAGCTTAGCTCTCCAATCTGTAGTTAAGGAACTGACAAGTATTTTAGTTAGTGCTCCAGAGGGAGCTACTGTAGGTATTTTGTTTTACTTCCTGTTCAGTTTTATGCCCTTTAATTAATAAACCTGATAAACGAACAATACATTTCCTGCCTTAATGTGAGAGAAAAGACCCTGCAAAGCGGAATTGTGAGAGAGGAGTTACAAGAAGAGACTTACAAAGACCTCCAGTCACATCAACCTACAGTATAGCTCGAAAACACAAATGTGTCTGAGATTCTATTTGCTACTCTTCTCCTCTTATTTGTATAATAAACAAATTCTCTATGTACGCTGTCGGCTTCTCAAATATTATCCTGGGACAAATCTGTAGGCAGGTGGGAGATGTTCAATTGTCACCATATAAATTCCTCTCGCTCACTTCCACCTTCCTTCAAACATCTCCGTCACCCACACTGTAACATCAACAGTCAAGCTATTCCAATTCTCAACCCCTATACCGCTTCTCCTGGGCAGTCCTCCCATCCAAACATTAAGTTATCACTACTTTATGTTCCTTGGCCATTTTTGTTTTGGAAGGCAATTTAAATAGCTCACAGCTATTAATCTGCAAAGTCATGTCCACAGAGTTAACAACTGAATTTGTAGACCATCCATTTGGAAAGCCTGATCTCCAAATTCTTTTTTTATTGTTTTATTGTAGTTGAGAAAATGATTTACAATTACCTGGACCTAATTTTAATTCTTTATTTTGAGTGCGCATACCAAAATAATTAACAGCATCCTCTAATGAAGAAAGCTCCGGTGGTGCCCCATAAGTGCAAAGTAAAACGTAACATTTATTACATGCTAATCAATCAGCAGTTAACTAACACACCGTAGCTGCTTGCCTAGCTAGGAGTTTAACCTCCTGCATGCTGGAGCGCTTACATACTGCATGTGCTCTCTAACGTAGACAGACTGTGACTGACACATATCCTCCCCCCCCAGCTCAGACCTGCTGGAGTGAGCTTCCATGTACCCCAACTTCAGCGGAAGTGAGCATATCTACTATTCACTACACATCTTCATCAAGTTCATTGTTAGCATTTGTCACATCAATCTCTTGATTTTAAGAGTCATCTCTCCAAAGTAAACTCATTACAGGATTTGCATAATGTGTTTTCGTCATTTTATATTGACTTTCTCTCTCATAATTAGAGCTCCTTAAGAGCATGCTTTATAGGGAATATAAAGACTTGTATTCGTCAATCGATTTTGACCTGTGCCCCGTTTTGGGAGACAGATCCCCCGACACATCAATGCCCATGTCCTGGTCGGAGAACTCTGACTTCGATTTCTTCTCCTCTTTTTCATCTTTGACTTCCAGTCCAACAAGTCCATGAACTTCGCTTTAATTCTTTCTGTGTCGGACTGCCTCGTAGACTTTGGGTTTTTGTTGTTGCGGCAAAGAGTGGTGAGGATTGGAACTTTTCAAGGCCTGTGTTGAACTTCATTGCTTCTGCTTTCAAATCTTTGAACATTCCAACTCTGAATCTTCATAGTTCTTCTTACTGCAGTGTCTTTTTTCAAAACCATTTTCACTGTTACCAGTAATTTTTAATTGGGTCAATTTCCTGGTACTCAGAAGATGAATTGTAGAGGTTTGCTACCTCATCAGTTTGTGACCACAAGAAGTAGTCGTGGTTGAAGAGGACACTGGTGACAAAGTCCTCATAGCATGTGCACTCAAACAATGTCTCTTCAAGTACTTGTTTTACCATGATGTGTTTAGCTTCCTCCAGCAGTGGAGGACTTCTTGCTCAAGCTCACCTTTCCATTTCACCAACTCTTCTTTTACTTGCTTGGCAACGAGTTATTCTACGCATTGTGCAATATCCTCTTCCCTGTCCCTGACAGAACCATCTGCGTCTGGCTCAGCACCATTGATTTCCAGCACCTCAACATTGACGTAGTTCTCATCAACTCTGACTGTACCCCGTGGCCTCGCTCCTCTGCAGTTGGCAGACTTGTAGTCTTGAGCCAATCTTTCTCGATGCATACATTTATTCTGATGGAAGAATCTCTGAATAACCAATGACACCTTTCCAAGGTGTGATAGCAGATACATTTCTGTTTCTTTCTAGTAAGTGACTGAATCTTTATAGCGGCTCCTCTTATAGTAAGGAACCTGTTTCATACCATGTGGTCACGGTAGAACGGCTGGTGTGCAATTACACATTGCTTCTTTTCTCACTGCATCCTCCAAACTGACTGAAGAATGCAGGCTGCTTTATTCCGACGATGAAGCCAACGAGATTTTCATCCCTCTGTAGGCAGTCTGTATGACGACATTGCTGAGTGCTTGCACAGATAACTTCCTCTCTCCATTCTTCCTTGGATAAGTGCTTTGTAGTATTTCTGAATAATTAGCATGCTTCTCTTCTTTTGCAGAAAGTTTCGTTCATCAGAGAGAGAATTCTGTTTCTTGAGCCCATCCTGCAGTTCTCTTCTCATATCCTCCACCTCTTCCTTTGCTCTGCGTTTGCATCAATGCATTTTTAATGATATTTTGGAGCTCAGCAGATTTTTTTGCTAGGGTTGCAGCTGCTTGCCTTTTCCAGGCTTCTTTCTCCTGGCCATACTGACCGTTGGTGACGGAGCAGCATCTCTGCATTTCTAGCTCTTGCTTGAGTCTATGAACCTTCTCTTTCACTCTCTCGTAGCAGGTCACCTGGCCTCTAAGCTTGGCTTCCAGCGAAGCTCTGGTGATTCTCAGCGTAGCCTTCAGTTCCTCATGCTGCCCTACAGGGACACACTGGGTACTCATGTTCCTGCAGCATTTGTACAATACCGGGAATACACTGATTGCTCTAACATTAGCAACCAGCGCTAACAGTGATTTGATTTCTGCAGCCAATGAAGTGCTTAAATAACGACAACATTTTAATATAAAGGGGGGTGGGTATTTACCCAGGGCAAGATTTCAATTGCCCCTCCATTATCACTGTCATTCTATTAGACATTTTACTGCTTTATCTTCCTTACTCATTTTTAACACACATTCCCAGCAAGCTCAAACTCCCACACCCACCACATGATGAATATATATTTATGTCAACCAGAGAGCTACTGAGCGTGGCAATGGTATACAACAAGAGACAGGGGGTGCCCAATGCTGTCCCTGTCTCTTGTTGTATACCATTGCCACGCTCAGTAGCTCTCTGGTTGACATAAATATATATTCATCATGTGGTGGGTGTGGGAGTTTGAGCTTGCTGGGAATGTGTGTTAATCAATGTCTGACTGGTAGCAGTCAATTGGAGGCTGTGGCACCTCCCCCCAGAGCTCACTCCTCCTCCTTCACCTTTTTAACTTGGGAGGTCATTTCACTTGCTGCAGGAACAAGACCTATAATGGTTTTTCCCCTCTTACAGAGGTAAAAGGAAGGGTTCACAATGTAGTGTAGTGTAGTACCTGCATTATTTTGGTTATACCTTGATGTTGGTATGCAGTCTTATGACGCCTTTGGCCAAAGGGTTAACTAAATAACTAAGTATTTAATATTATTATTATTGAAGTATTTTACTTTATACTTTTCATCATATATGTTTTGTCAATTGGATGTAGCATTGGGCACCCCCTGTCTCTTGTTGCTTACTCATTTTTAGTCTGAGCACAATGGTTTGTCAACACATTTATGTTATTTTATAATTATTTCACTGTTTGCCTTAATTTTATTAGCATGTAACAAATGTTAAGTTTTTTTTTTAGCCCTTAACTTTTTTCCACCCTAGACACGGACCTATAGGGCCTAATGGGAAATCCGCCACTAATTCTATACCAAAATAATTACCAAGACTTTTAAAGCTCTTAGATGCTTAATAAGTACAATGCAACTGATAGAGAAACGAAATAATTTTCCATAATTATAATTTTCCAAACAATTTGATATTATAAACTTCAGTTTTAAATAATGTTTACCTAATGCTTATGTAATGCTTAATAATACAAAAATACTAATAACATAAAGAAATCAAAAGTGCCAGATGGCACAAGCTTTATCACACGTATGCTACAGAACTATTTCATGCATCCATGCAGTAAGCAGCGATAAGCCACTTATCGCCAAAAAAGCCTATTGCTATTCAGTAAGCCCTGATTAGTCGGCGATAACAGAGCTTTTCGGCAATTTTTTTTGCCGAACAAAATATAAATTCGACAAAAGCGTGCCGAGAAGCCGCTAATCGCCAGCTGGTCAAACTCATGCTATTCTAGTTCCCCCAATCAGCTTATCGAGGCTAATTGCTGCTCTAGAATTGCCATTTCCACTCCAAATCGTCTCGCCAGGAAAAGTTGGCAGGAAGGGGGTGAGAAGCTGCCGATAAGCGGCATGACAGCACTTAGAAAAAAAAATGCATTTTTCCTGCATTGGATTGATGCTTGGAGACTCCAGGGGGCAGAGGGGGTGAGTGAAGGGGGTACTTGGCCTTTATCTAACCCCTTCTTCCCCCAATAAACATTACAATATGTAAAAGAACCAATATATAACCCACCCCCTGTACCCTCACATCAAACCATTATTTATTTATTTTAACACAAGATTGATAACATAGGCCGATGGGTGGTGTCCAAGGGTCCTCAGGTGATCTCCATGAGTGTCTGTGGGCCCTCGGGTGGTCCCCACGAGTGTATGTGGGCCTTCAGGTGTCCCCGTGGGTGTCCAGGGCCCCACAAAGGGTCCTCAGGTGGTCCCTGTGGGTGTCTGGGGGCCCTTAGGTGGTTCCCATGGGTATCCTGGGGCCCTCGTGGTTCCCACAAGTGCCCGTGGGGCCCCACGGATGTTCCCGGGTGGTTCCCGCGGGTACCCGCTGGCCTACAGTACCAACTCTGTTGTAAAATAAATAAAGATGGCATACATTTCAATAAATATATATCTCCCCCCCACCAAACACATCATACAGTACAGTAATGGGCAAAATAACTATTATCCAGATATGAATAATAGCTAATTTGCCCATTATTAAATCAAACATTAGCCAGCCAGAATAAATAAAGTAAATAACTGCTCTACTTAACCCTGCCACCATGAAGGGCATCCTTGCCAGCATACTGCAGGGCCATGTCCTCCGATGCCAGCAAGAAAACATACAAAAATACAATCTAATGGCCCCTAACCCCTTAATCACCTTTGCGGTTAATAACCGCTATAGTAATTATGGGTTCACCCACCCTCCCCAACTACCCCCACCCTTCACCCATTCATTGGTACAGTGGGTACATCATGCCCATATAATATGGGCATGATTTAACACTGCCAGTCAATGATCAACCTACAAAAAATCATTCACAACAATATCCAATGCAATCCAAAGAATCACCAAATAAACAAAAATAAACAAGTAAACACAATAAAATGATCACCAAACAATTAATCAAATACCAAATTAAAACCAGAATTAACTATTCCAACACCAAAACAAAACCATCAATAAATAAAATAAATCTCCAAATAAACACCATCATTGAAATTCAAAAATTAACCCCTATTAAAATGCAAACATCAAATAAACCCCAGAAATAAACATTTAAAAACACCACCAGAAATGCCATAATACAACATGAAAACACAAAATACATAGCATAGAAATTGAAAAAAAATAAATGAGCCAAAATACATTTAAAACACATAAAAGCAACCATTTGGCAAAACAACCATTGCTTCTTACTGTATGTATGTACTGTATATCCCTAAAGGGGCTACACATAAATACATTAGCAATGAATGTGCCAAAGAAAATTCCAATACCAATAAAAATCCAGTGAAAAAACCTGTAAAATAAAAATAACATACATTCAATTTTTTTCTTACCTTTTAGATGTCTTCACCCTCCGATTCCCGTGGTCTGCGCAAACTCTCTAAACAATCCACGATCCCAAACAGCAACGGCCCCCAGGTAAAATCCAAAGTCCCTTTCTTCATCTTCATCTGTTAATTATAATCCATTTTGGGGTCACGTGACCGTGGGACTCAAATGCATAGGTGATACCGGCACCCCATAACGGGACCTGTATCTCGGGAAGCAGGGGGTCCACATACTTGAAATCAACGCGGTTCTGCTCCGGAGACCCCCTGCTACAATACACTAGTAATAAAATAAAAAATAAAAACTTCAGCTGAGATTTGTGCAGAGAGAAGCGTCTCTCTCTCTCTCTGCAGCAGAAACAACTCGTCAGATGAGCCCTTTACACAGGAGCGATCATCTTGTCGCCGACTACTCGCCATTTTTGCAAATGTTGGATCACTGGTATTCTGGCCTTTCTGCGTGCCGTCGTAGCAACGCTGTAAAAAATGGCGATTTAAAAACCCTGGCGATTTTTCTATCGGCGCTTACTGCATGAAGCCCATAGTGTTTTCATTTTAGCTTCTCTCAAAAAATTATTGATTCTACATAGAATATAAACTGAAAAAAAGAAGCGTTCATTTCATCCACACAGAACAATTTCCTCCTGGTTTACCAGGGTAATTAATATAAAATAAAGAACAATTACAATGGTAATATGATTGAAACTGTAACAGAGCAGTGGGAAATTCCTTTATATCTAAGTCTTCTGGATGTTTCAGTGTAAGACTAAAGCTTTCATTTATGGATGAAGTTCATTCAACTTTAAAGATACCCAGAGGTCTTGAAACAAATGACTTCACGATTTAGGCTTTATCAGTGTTCTTGGATATGATTCTAAAAGAGATTAATGCTCCTCTTGATTTCACCAGACGTAAAAACTCCACAAGAAAGTTAGTATACTTCCTATAAAGGAGCAATCCAGGCTGGCAGATCCCCATTAATTTCAGCTCTGGGACCCCACTGCTTCCAGAGATACTTTCCTCCAAAGGGGGTGCCGATATTTCTCTGCTTTTTAAAGCACTGGATGACGTCACGGCTTCTTATTGTCCCGCAGAGCTGTGGGAGTTTTGAAAAGTGGCCATTATGTGAACCCTGCTAGCCAAGCAGAGCAGCTACCAGCACCTCCTACAGAGGAAAGTGTCTCCGGAAGCAGCTTGGCTGGCCTCTTTACCATCTACAGTATATAGCAAATCAGGTAAATGATTACACCGGTCCTTCCTTCCCACTGCAACCTTGTTATTCCAGCAAACTGATGATAAAAGAAAAGTCCTTAAACCTTGCTTTTCCCAGTATTTGCTTGCTTATGAGATGGTAATACCCAACACATTTAAGTGCTAATTTCAATTATTTGTCTCAAGTTTTAACACTTTCATTTTACTGGATCTCAATTTTGCACAATTCACTTTGAAGCAGACAAGATTACATGCTGGAACAGTATACATTTAAAAACCCTGTACATTAACAAGAGAAACAATTTAACTTATTATTGAAATATGGCCCAATGGCTTTCATTGGCAAAGAAAAGATAAGCCATGGGGCACCCCATGGCCCACTAAACATGGAAAACTATCACATTTACAGTAGGTTGGAGTCTTTGTTCTTTGCTTTCTCGTTCTCATCTTTCTTTCTTTTACAGTTTCCTAAGTCATATAGTTAACATCAGTGTTTTATTCCTTTGCGTGTTGACCATTTCCATCTTGCTTTCAAGCTATCCTTTTCTTCTCTTTATCTACCCTATTCCACTCCAAATCTTGTTTTTATTTTTCCTTCCTATCCCAACTTTTTTGATCATCATGACTCGGATTCTCCCTCATCCCACTCTTTTCCACTTTATTATTGTGTCTAGTTATCACCGTGGTTTACTTCTCCCATTTGGCTCCCTCTGTATCCGTTTCCATGGTTGCGATAGAAAACAAAGAGAAAATAATCTAGTAACGTCAGAAGCCTCCGTTGTTATACAAGTTTAGTGCTATTGTGTCTCCTTATCTATTATTCATGCAGTGAAATACTGATGAGGCAGAGAGGAAAGATGACGGGAATAGAGTTTGGTCAACAGCTTTCTAAGCAGTCTTTGCAAGATTTAACTCCTTGGATTAAGGGACTAAATTAATAAAGATAATTTAAATGACTAAATAATTAAAGGTCAAGTTTTTTTTCTACTATTCCTTTGTAAGTATACTTATTCTTAGATGTCAAAGGAGTAATATCTGAGCTGATACCCAAGTTTGTGCATAAGTGATGCACAGAATTATGTTGTATCGGTCGTGCCAATGCTACTTTGGTGGGAGGGGGGACGGATTTGGTCAAAACAAACCGCCAAATTCCAGGGAACGGATTTGGACTGTATCAATCATCTCTACTGTTTATAATCAGAGGCCTGTGAGGATGTACAGATGCAGAGCAAATATGAGGAATATAGCCCCATTTGTAGCGCACTCACGCATATAACACTCACTAATGAAACGCTATGTTCATACATTACATAAGCAGCCTTTGAATTTGGCAAAGCTATGGAAATGACAGTACTGAGGGAGAGTAACTAATTCCCAATGTTATGGAACTCAGCCATTATACAGGACTCCAATGTCTCGCTCACCTTCAGTCATTGTGCCCGCGGGATTCCCTTCACCTTGAAAAAAAGTGTAACTAAACGTTAAAGATTATATATAATGTGGCTGAGACAGACATACACAGTACCATTGTGATCTCTCAGCTTGCACCAAGCTGGGGCCTCTGGTCACTAACAATGCACCTGACCATGAAGGCTTAGGCTGCGGCCAGGGTGGAGCGAACCTCACGCTCGGCGCGATCAGAGTGATAACTCTGATTGCCCTCGTCCAGGGAGCATGTGTGCGCCCGTGTGCTTGCTGCTTGGCGAGAAAACCAAATTTGATTTGGCTGCTCGCTGATGCGTCATGTGAGCGGTTCGCCCAATGAGGGTGAACCAGCTCTGTGACATCATGGCCGCACCCCCCAACATGCCCCCCTCTGCGCACGCAATTAGCTGTCCAGAAATTGCCCAGCCGAGCAGAGCGCATGATGTCACGGCGCTCGAGCGCCAGCACGCCCGCTCTCAGCCTGGCCGCAGCCTTATGCTGCACATAAGGCGAATAACCTTATAGATTGGTCATTTTGAAAATGTCCCTCCACACCAAATTCTTTCCGCTCTGGTTTTGTTACAGTAATTTCCAGCTTTTTCGTTGGTGCTACTATTTTAGGATTATTAAATTGTGTGTTTGTAATATTATCATTGTATTATTTTTTCAAAAGCATTTTAAATCGCCTTAACAATAAATCCAATTGTTTTTACCCTAATTTCTATACTGTCCTACCTGTTGAATAAGATTTTTTTGTTCTACACCGCGGGATTATAGATGATCTCATGATTACTGTGGTAAAATAAAGATGATTAACCCATTCTCAAGATACAAAAACACTTGATTTGTATATTAAACAGTTTCATAAACAGAATAAGATGTTTTCTTCCCTAAAAGAGTCACAGACAATCTTGCTGTGCACTTTGTTTTGCTAAGAGCTACATTTAATTTGTCACAGAGATGAAAATAAAGAACATTCTTCTATGAGCTAAATCTGCAGCTGAATGAATTTACAAACACATTTCATTAAGATAACTTGATGTATCATTCATTACTTACCAAAGCAACAGGCTTTCTTCCTGAAAGAATAGTGCAAGGTCAGATGAACTTCTGTAACAAAAGACTTGGCTTTGGGAATATCTTGTTCTGCTGGTTTTGATTCAAAATCCATATGTCGCTGCTTTATGCACATCGGAAAGACAGGAATCCTTTCTTGGGAAGGCATTAGTTTGCCTGCCAGTGTTTACAATCTCTGTAGCTACTAGGCCAGCCACTTGTTATTACACTGGTAACATGGAATGCTAAGGTCTGCCCTTTCACTGAGCCTGCGCTGCAGCGCTGAATAATGAATGCAGCGTACCTCTCATCATTAGCATTCCATCCAGCACACATGAAATCATGTGTTACTTTCTAAACTTACGGGAGGATAAAGGTTACAAGACTTAGTAGATACTATCATTTTTTTTTCCAGACTGATTGGTTAGAATTAGTGTCACCAGGAGTAACTTTTCTTTCCATCTATTTAAATTAGGCTTGTGGATTTCCATCCTTTTTCACGTTTCATGTTCACGGAGAGCAGCACACACTGTGAAGGCGTTGCGTATAAATGTTTAATTTCCCTGACTTTAATATTTAAGTCAGTGTTCTTTGTTTGAGAGTGTTTCCCTCAGCAAAGTTAAGAGCAAATCTTGAAGCTGAATGCTTGCGTACATCTTTGTAATATTCCCTAGATATTGTTAGACAAGTAAATCCTAGCTTTTGGAAAGTTTACATGCAACTTATTTAACTTTTGCCAAAACTTATTTATTTATTTTTTACATCTGTGCCACTGAGAGTTCCACAATACTCTGCTTGACTCAGATTCAAATGTTTAATTTGTGAACTCTGAACAACCTTTGCTCTCCTTGTCACAAGAAGTACACAGACCTACTGAGGACTGGCTAAAAGAGAGGGCTTTTAATGGATTATTTGAGAATTGTCTGTCTCTATCTACTCTTGTGGACCCAACATGTCCTAGATCTTCCTGATTTAAAGGAAAATAGAGTGTAGGATTTGGCATCTAACTATTTGACACATTTTATTCTTGCATTACATTTAAAAGATTTCCTTCTGTTTGGCATTCTACACAAACCCAATTTAAAGAGATACTGGAAACATGGGCTATGTACTAATAGGCTTCCATTGAAATTATTTTTGCTTTGTGGATAATAATGAAAACCATGTGCACGTTCTGTCCCTATATCGCCATGATTTCCCTTATCGATATACTGTATATATAATGTGTAGAACCTGCAAAGAAAAAATAAGGAACACTACAGTCAGTATTCCTATCAAATGACTATGCATATATGCATACAAATATAGGAATGTATCACTTCTGACAATTTCATGTATGTAACAAGCCTGCATGATTGTCTAGGCCAGGGGTGCGCAAATTGGGGGGCGCAAGATTTTTCAGGGGAGATGTTGAGGTTGCAGAGGCCCTGCGCTCTTCCCCAAGGCATTTAAATTAAATGCTGAGGGATCGCGTGAGGCCTCCGCAACTATCCTTAGCTTGTGTTCGGCAATGTGACGTCAAATGACATCACCTTGTCATGGCAACGTGATGTCACATGACTCGCGGTGTCGTTTGACGCCGGAGACAAGGCAAGGGGGTGGGGGGGAGGGGGCGTGAGCCGGGAGGGAAGCAGACAGGGGGGCACAGTTGTGAAAGATTGGGCACCCCTGGTCTTGGCCAATAGTGGACAACTCCAGTCCTCAAGGGCCTCCAACAGGTCAAGTTTTCAGTAAAATCCTGCTTCAGCACAGGTGGCTCAGTCTTCGACGAGCATTGTTTTAATGAAAAAAAGTTAAATATTTTATTCTTTTTTTTTTTTTTAATGTAGAAATTTAGCAATTTAATTTATCTGGTTAATTTTTTTTTTAAACAGTTCACATGACCATTGTGACCTAACACAACATGTCCTGACTAATATTTTTTGCTGAAATTTGCTATTTTTTCATGAATTTGCTTTGCGAACATTGCACACATCTCTGGTGACAACCACACAGCTGTAAATATGAACGATGAATGTGCATTTACAGTTTAATTGTACAAATAATTGTAAGAATCAAACAAAAACAACTAAAAAGTACAGATCCCTGCAAGAAAAAAACAAACTTGTAGGACGACACCATGCGAGCAAAACACGCGATCAATAAAGTTTGCGTCCAAGAGAAGACAGACACCCACATTTAGTTGTATAGACCAATTAGTAGCCACTGGCAGCTTCTCTTTGTAAGGGGACAGTGATAAATGGGGCTCTCTGTGTCTGACCAAATTCTCAGCATGTTTTATTCAACTGAGTTTAACAACTTGACTGTTCACAGTCACATGTGACCGAGCTTCTCAGGTAAACAACATCATATAAATCTAAATGGAAGTACATTTCTGTGTGTGTGTTATATGCATGTGCAAGTTATTTAAAGCATTTTGATGAGAAGAGTTTAAATATTTGAAGTGAACATCGTGCAAAGTGTTGGAGAGGCCATTGCAGCGATGCCGTGCCACTGCTGCACATTATTTGGGCTGCTTATGCTGCATTTCTGATTTATATATAGTATGTATAATCAATAAATCATATAAATGTGTATTATTTAAAAAGTATCATGCCACACTATGCACCGACTTTTGTGTCATTCACAGTGATAAGGGTCCATATGCGGGACTGAAACTGTGGCTGAATAAGCCAGTACTGCTTTGCTGTGCATTGGTGTCACGATGAAGGCTATGAAAGGTATCATTATGCATTATTAGCTGTCTTTAACTAATTTTTTGCCAACCTAAAAATGAATGGTTAGTAATAAAATGAATATTAGTTTTATTTTCAATTGTGATTTTTGCAAAACAACAAACATACTATAAAGAACATGCAATAAGTGGGATTAGAATTTCAATATAACCAGCAAAAATCATGTACTGTATTAATCTGTGTGTGTTTTTTCTGTTGTTGTAACTTTCGTAGACTAAAAGCCTTTGCACCACCTTCCCTGTACTTATGACGTGGTAGTCAGCAGATACTGTATTGAACTTGAAATAAGAATGCTATGCTACATAATTTGATACTATGTTACTGTATTCAGAAAATAGAAATGGAATATCATGCTTGGAATGCAGAGACAATCCCTTACATGCAGCCGATGTTAAATTGTTAAAGACTTTTGCTTTTATTAAATTATCTGGACTTCTCACACATACAGTAAGATACAATAATTTGTCTCCATAAACAGAATACTCCTGCCATGTGGTACTAAAGTTCAGGAAACTGTTATTCTCAAAACAGTTATTTTTGTTTTTCGTATCAATACAAAAATGAAACTTTTTAATTGGGACACAAGGTTTGAAAACAAACAATCAGATATTAGAATTAATTTAAATTGAATGATCATTTCATGAATGTTTCTGTTTGACAACTTAAGTTGTTACAGAATGTATAGCTCTAACAGTACATTTATTTTAAATGTAGCCCCCTTTCCCCATGACTAAAGGAAACCACACGTGCTGGCATTACCTGTGGCTCACAGAAGGCCTGAGCCTCCACAGCTAGGAGGAGCCTTGGGTGATCTGTCGTTCTCCTTGGTGCAGCGCCTCCACCTGGGAGGGATCCTAGCATGGTAGGATAACCCCTCGCAGGAACAATACTGGCATTAAATAAGGCTCACACCGGTATAACCAATTATATTTACTAACCGAGATAACATAAAACAATAATCACACAAGGCCCCACATGCAGTACCCACACAATAGGTAATTACCCTGGTGAGGTCCCCCAAAGTACTGAGGTGCCCTGAGCACATAACCACCCGGTGTCCACAGCGGTAAGCCCACCTTTCCTGGTCTCCGTCCAGACCAGGACAACCTGAAGATGTTGATCCGTCAGACCGCAGAATGATCCCACGCCGCGTCTACCGGATTCTTTTCATCCGCCACTGGAGGGATCTCCCACAAGGAGTGTGTCCCTGTAAAGAGTTACTGGTAAAGTGCCGGTGGTCTGGCCCAGACCACAGGCTGCGCACACCGTGTAGCGTCTATCACCGGCATACTCACTATCTGTGGTGATCTAAGGGTAAGCGTCCCTATCTGGGGGGATTTCCCTGTAGAATCACAAGCTATAATGAGTCGGGGCCTAGCTTGGACCTGGGGGGGGGGGGTGGTGGGGGATCTGGCCTTGTCCAGCAGAGCACTGCTCCCTGGACACTACCTTCTTCCCTTCTGTCCTGCTCCCGACTGGCGTGGTCCCCTGTACGTGCCAAACACAACCTCTTGCATGCCGTGAATCCTGCAGCCCTATTGACTGTGCTAGCCCAATGTGGTTAGCAGAACTTGGGGCTGCTGGGACACGTAGTCCCATGCAGAGCCTCTCTCTAATGGCCGCCACACTTGCTATAGCACGACGCATGCACAAGCCAGGCAATGGCCGCCGCAACTCAGCAGACCGGCGCATGCGCAATACGCCTCAACTGCGCCTGCTCAAGCCTCAACATGTTGCCCCTGCTTGCCAGGTAAGCCGCGGAGTTCCTGCGACTCGGTCACCCGCCTGCAGTCCCCAGCAGCTCGCAGTAGCCTCCCCCTTCCCCGCGCCCACATCGGAGGTAAAGGGGGCAAGGGGAACCTGGCTACATAGATAAGAGTATTTAAGTAACATTCATTATGTTGACACAATTGGGAGTAATGAGGGTACTAGGCCTTAATAACTATGGTTCGTTCTTAGGCAGGCGACTCCATAACACCAAACTACATATGTGTTATAATAATAATATTGTTCTTATAAAGCATGACTCCTCCCCCCCTGAAGAAGCGTGGTGTACACGCGAAACGATCGTGGTGCAACGTGATACGTCATCAGTGACGTCATCAGAAGTGGCGACATCTCTGATCCTGGGCAGCAGACAAATGCATACTTAGTCAGGCTTGTATCTATTGCGGAATTTGCCGGGGTATTTTGGACCCGCTGTGGTCAAGTTTTATCATCTGTCCTACGATGGTTATGCTTTGCCTTTTGGCGTGCGAGCACTGACTCTATATAGCATTTATCCGCAAAGAGCCTTCTCTGCAACATGTGCTTATAGGTATTCATTACCTGTGGTTACCCAGTATTAAGACACTACTGCAGGAATACCTATACTGATTATGATATACATCCTGATCATTGAGCATATATGTGTTTATCTTTAGATATCAATTGGATGATATGTATATTTATATACAGTGGAAATACACCTAAAGATATCATCTCATACCTTACTATTTTGCCAGGATCACACTACTGTTCCGATTATTATTGTGTTGATAATCGGAGTAGATGTCAATAGATGGCAGCTTGAATCCTTGATATACATGTACAGACATACTTACCTTTAAAAGCTGTCTATTTACCCACTTCATTATGGGGTTATTTTAATGTCTGAATGAATTTATGTGTGTTTTTAACAAATATTTGAATTAATAAAATGTTATTATTTTCTGATCTTGTTCCGTGTTCTATGGGTCAAGAGACCTACACAGCAATTATCTGTTGGATCACTGTTATCCGCCTACTTAAATCCAGCATTGAGTGCTATACATAGAGGGAACCTTTCTGATCCCCTTTGGATTAACACTGTTATTATAAGTTTCTTTTCCCTCCAAGCACCTGCCTATATTTCCTTTATTACTATATACACATATGGAATGAGCGGTCTCATATCCTGTATGTTCTAATATAACTTTATGGCCTAGGGCACAGGAAGACAAAGGGGTATTTTCATGGGCACAAAGAGCTGATACTGGAATTCAAACCATGTTCACCCACATGAGATATTCCTTTGCCCAGTGTATTCTAATTAAAATGTAATTAAATAAATTCTGCTAAAACTTGTCAGGTCCAAAACAATGTTTAAAGGCCTTTTCAAGTGATATGTGCAGTAGAATTGGTAACTATGTTTTTTTTTAAATTCCAGACATTCAGAACCTAAACGATTAACGACTACATTCTAACAATGTTGTGCTTGTAATCTCTGTTCAATTAAAGTTCTCTTGCACAGCCAAAAATGCTTTTGGTGGTTAGTGAATCCATCTGTACATGGTATGCAGGTAAACCACTTCTTTAAATTCTTTGTTTAGGAACATTAGGATACATTCTTCCACCTAACACTTTTAGTTAAAACCCATTTTCTCTGGACAAGTGAAAAAGAATCCTGTGTAAAATAGGTTGTGTGAGAGAACTGCAGCAGTTATCTCTGAAAAAGATGTACTGTATTTGAGCACTTCCCAAGAACTCCTGTAGTTATTAAGATATTAGTTATAGAAGAATAGAACCTAAGAAAAATGTAAAAATATTGGGTCAGTTAACCATTTAAAAAATAACTTTAATATATAGCAATTCCCTCAATTTCAGTACATCATGAACACAAAATATATGGTTGAAAATGTAATCACAACATTACAGACTGAAATGAACATAATGGCTTCTGTCTCAGAAAGAAAAATCAAGTTTAACAGTATGACTATACTTTGGTTGGATGAGATTTCTGTATCTTTGGTCTGGGAAATGTTTAAACTAGGGGAATATGGTTTTAGAATGTTGGCTCTGCTCATTCCCACCTGGGGCAGCAAAGACAGAGTCCATAAAAATATGCCTGGGAAAGAGGGATGTGTTTTTATTTTCAATAAGATCAAAAACCAAATAGCAGCATCCTAAGGCTAACAACAAAAGTTAGTCGCAAATTAGAATAGATTGAGGAAGGATGGCAATTCCTCAAACAGGAAGGGAAGGGGAGCCATTTGAACATACAACTTCAGACTCAAATCTTTCTCACTGACTGCCCCACCAATCTTAAAGACACCTTTTTAACAAAGCATATTGGTAGCTCTGTGGCTAATACTATACACCAACGGTCCCCAACCTTTTCGGGACCGGTTTCATGGAAGACATATTTTCCACGGACCGGGGGGGGAGAGTATTGTGCACTTACCAAAACTTTGACTGAGACAAGTGCGCAGTGAGGGAAAGAGACGCAGACTAAAATAAGTGTCGGACTCTGACTTCTCATAGGGAGCGCGCAACCTAGATCCCTCGCATGCGCAGTTTACAGTAGGGTTCGCGCTCCTATATAATGCTAATCTGACAGGAGGCGGAGCTCAGGCGGTAATTCGAGCGATGGGGAGCGGCTGTAAATACAGATGAAGCTTAGCTCGCCCACCGCTCACCTCCTGCTGTGCGGCCTGGTTCCTAACAGGCCACGGACCGGTACCGGTCCATGGCCCGGGGGTTGGGGACCCCTGCTATACACCTCATACAGCGACCTTAACCCACTTACCCGAACCCTTCAACCGTCTCTGTATGTTCTTCCTACTTACCACTTAGATTGTAAGCTCTTTGGGGCAGGGACTCCTTTTCCTAATATCTTTTATGTCTGAAGTGATTATCCCCATTATGTATTATATTATTATGTCACATGTATTACTGCTGTGAAGCGCTATGTACATGGATGGCACTGTATAAAGATATACATACATACATGCATAGCCTTCAAAATCTAAAAATAAAGTAAATATATACTTTACACACCTATTTAACTCATTGCTGTTTCACATCTATTGGCCCCCGCAACCCTCCATACTGTACATCCAAGACATGTATGTAAACTGACAGGACCAAGGAGTCCCCTCTTACTCGCTTCTTCTCAAAATCTGGAAGAACGGACAGTCTGATGGCCCTACTGTCCTGCCAATGCTGCATCTTTTTCTCTACAGTAGTAAAAATCCATACCTGCCTGCATTCTATAAGACAACTTAATATATATATATATATATATATATATATATATATATATATATATATATATATATATATATTATATATACAGTGGTTGACAAATCACCAAAAAATCTACTCGCCACCTAGTACCAAACGTGTGCTGCTTGGGCCAATATTTACTCGCCCGGGGGTTAAATCCACTCGCCCGGGGCGAGCAAATGTATAGGTTTGTCGAACACTGTATATATATATAAATATATATATATATATATATATACAGTGTTCGACAAACCTATACATTTGCTCGCCCCGGGCGAGTGGATTTAACATCGTGGCGAGCTCCTATTGGCCCAAGCAGCACACGTTTGGTACTAGGTGGCGAGTAGATTTTTTTGTGTGGCGAGTAGATTTTTTGGTGATTTGTCGGCCACTGCATGTGTATGTATATATATATATATATATATATATATATATATATATATATATATATATATATATATATATATATATATATATATATATATATATATATATATATATAGTGGTCGACAAATCACCAAAAAATCTACTCGCCGAACAAAAAAATCTACTCGCCACCTAGTACCACACGTGTGCTGCTTGGGCCAATAGGAGCTCGCCACGATGTTAAATCCACTCGGCCGGGGCGAGCAAATGTATAGGTTTGTCGAACACTGTATATATATATATATATATATATATATATATATATATATATATATATATATATATATATATATATAATGAGTTCATCAGTATTATGTGATACTTTTTTATTTGGACTAACAATTTATGTCATAGGACAAGCTTTCGAGAGTTTTCCTCTCTTCCTCAAGTCAGCGATACTGATATACAAAGGTTTCTACAACTTAGACAGGGATTGGAAAATAAAAAGTAAAAAGGAAGAATAAAGAACAGAGAGGCACTGGAAGGGTGTTAAACCAGAGATATAAGGAAGGTGAGAATTAGGGATGGGGGGGCTGTACATTCACAGCAGCACAGAGGGGAAGAGGATGATGGGGCGGGGGGGGAGTATAGGTTGGCACAATGGCAGGGAGACGGGGAGGACCATAGCAACCATATATATGGGAATGTGCTCACAAGTGATCTATTTATTTGCTATATGCAATACGGTGGAGGTTTCTTGTTGCCTTTTTCACCCACCATAACTTAAAACGTGATGGTAAACCCTACTGTCTTGAAAATTGCAAAGCCAGCAGTACAACCAACTTCACACTGATGATACCCATTAAGGTTGAAACATGTCTGTGAGTGGTTTCTCTGGCTTTGCATCCGATTCCCATGCTGTGCTTTAAAGCAGTGTCAACAGCGAGCATTAGCTTGTATGGGATCCATATAACAATGGTTTTTCAGGCAAAAGTTGACACGGTGTGCTCATTTGCATGTCATTTCCCAGAATCTTTTGCTTCAGTGGAAACACTTTATGCTGGGTGATAATGGTGAAAGGCCGGGTTGAAGGCTGCCTAAGACATGTGAATGTGCTCACAAGTGATCTTTTTATTTGCTATATGTGTGTGTGTTATTGTATAATAATACTGCAGCTATTAAAATGATGTTATCAGAGATAATATTTTTGTCTCGTACTCCATTTCATTATAACTTTAAAGCAGCTACCCCGCCAGGCTAACCAGGTTTTTCTATAGCATTTGAATTGGGGTACTACAGACTGAACCACATTCATTTCAGTTCTGGGAATCCTTGGGTTCCTACAGTAAGATACTAACCAGTGAAGTTAACAGTGTTTTCTCCCAGGGATTTCATTGGCTGTACAATAGGAAGCCACAACCACTGACATTGGAGATCCCAACTGGCTTGCAGGAATAGCAAGATTTGACAACCATTTTGTTTCCCCTGGAGGGACATTTAACACAAAAAACTACTCCAGTAAGTATCTTGGGTACCGGGTATCCACAGAGCTGAAAGTAATGTAAAAAATGTTAAAAAATACATCCACAATGGATTTTACTTTGAATAAAGAAATGTATATTTCTTTCCATTTATGTTTACTGGACAGAACAGCTACAAAATCTGCCATTACTGACAATTAAAGCACAGCAAAAAAAAACAAAAAACATAAAACAAGATCAAATTGCAAGTTAAAGCTGTTAACGTTATATGTTGGTATTAACCCAAGTCCATTTTCCAAAGCTTGTGATTCAACATCTGTCAAAGTCCTGGCTGTGACACTTATTAATTAGGAGGCTTTTGGATGTATCTGCCTCATTACCATGAGATGTGTGTTTCCTTCTTTATGTGCCAATTCTTGCTTCTCTTATATTTGGGAAATCTGGTGCCTTGTACTTTGTCAAAAAGGTCTTCTGGAATACTGTCCATTATCTTAAGAATTTGTTCAGCAAGAGTGTCTTATTTGTGTAGCACCCCCGTCAGTAGTGTTACTACTGTCTGGGATGCCCGGGCATGTCCCAGGGGCCCCATCATGGGGTGGGTGGCCCGACGGGAGTTAGGACCCTCCCTCTGGACTCTATGACCTTCCCAAGCAGTCATAGAGGCCTGACGCTCTTCCCCACAGCAATAAAATGGATTTCTGAGCAGAGATCGGGGCCTCTGTAACAGAGCTACCCTCCTCCATAATGTCGCACCGTCATGTGACGCTGCAATGACGTCACAATGCCATGGCGTCATGATGTTGCGACGTTACCTGGGGGACCCTTAGGGTGTAGTTACATCACTGGGACCTGTGGGAATACTACTTAAGGGTCTTAGAGGGTTAATTACAGGTATAGCTACATTGTTTCGACCTATATCCATCACATGGGGTAGGATGACTAGTCAGAACCTAGCCACAATCACCTAGAACCCTAACCCTAGAAGGTGCCTAGTGATGTCACTACGTAATGATACGTAGTAGAATGTCATACCCCTTCCCTAGTAGTCATGGTGACTAGTGATGTCACTACTGGGTATATATGTGGGATGGAACGTTCTAGGATCAGATCCCAGGAGGGCAGAGATGTAAGTCCCGTTAGTCTGCAACTATGTGTGTTAGTAGTAAGATCACTTTGTTATTTTTAATTCAGGGAAAGTGTCACTCCTAAAGAATAGGGCCAATCGATACGGCCTTGAGGCATATCCTACTCACAAGAGGGGGTGGCAATGTACTCCATAGAAGACTCCTCAGTGGGCCTCAGAGTATCATCCCAAAGCTGATAGTAGAATAGATTCCCAGATACCCCTTAACTGAGAGGATAAGAATCTAAATAGCTCTGCTAGGGTGATAGGGTGTGACTCCCCATGCCATAGGGAACCCTGCCAATGAGTCTAAGTGGAGATGGGAACAGCCAGCAGCTAGGCAATGGATTGCCATGTACAGTGACTGCAAAGTTAAAGAATGTGCCTCTCTGGGGGATGCTGCCTGAGCACCCCAAGAAATACGTTTTTTTACTGGTTCATGTGACTAAAGTTACAGAAACGTTCCTGGCACCCTTCAATTATTTGCTTACCACACCAGCCTGCACCCTGTGAAAAAGGTAACAAAGACACTCAGCACCTCCTGAGCAGACATTAGATACTTTGATGTGGTACTGTTCTGCTGGCCGAGGGAAGAGGTGTTACACTTGTATTTCCTCTCTCTTTCGTAATGTGGCTGTCGTTTACGAATTGATTTAGCAGCGCTATTTAAGCTATGCTGGAATGTGTAAATTGCCACGGCTACAGAAGCCTCTTTGTATGGGTAAGCAAATTTGCATATGCTATGTGCCATGTCTGTAGCCTTCAGCTGCCCATATGGAAATCACTTAAGGCATTAATCTGCTGAATTAAATAGCTTGTACAACTTTTCTTTGGTTGGGAAGTGCAAAGCTTAGGCACCCGTGTTATTTTCATGTGGCAATTTGCATGTCAATTACCTAAACATAATCTTCTGTGCCTGAAGTGTTATTTATACACTGTGTGATATTTAGGAATCTTGAAACCTGAGCTGCATTCAATATTTTCAAAGGTTTTTGTACTAAGCATTTAAAAAGTGCAAATGTACTGTAGTGTAATATTGCTAAACAGTGACAGGCACATATGTTTATGAAATAAAGCCTAAAGCTGAAGGGTCCAAAGTGGACAGTGCTACTAATGTAATTCCTGATTTTGTAGGCTGAAAACCATAATGTGAAAATGTATTCATTATAATTGGCTCAAACCTTTACCCAACTGGTAAACTTAGGACCTTTGCAGGTGGTGAACAAGTCAACCATACAAATCTCTGTATACAGTATAAACCCACATAATTCACCACAAAGTATGGATGAACTCTCTGCCTTCAGGCTATTACTTTGCAGGGTGAAGTGTAAATGCTTTAACACTGCAGAAAATGTGTTGCATCCGTAATAGATGCTTCATCTTCTTCCTTATTACTCAATTAATTGGCCTGGAGTAAATATTATTTTTACTATAAAAAAGGTTAGGTTGTGGCTTTGCCAAAACTTCATTGATTTGTTTTTTGTTACATTTGACTCAAGTTAAATCTACTGGTGTATTTAATGTCAGAGTTGTGAGCAGAGCAGAGAGGCATAGGATAAATATCTTTATTACTTTTTATGTGAAATATCAAACATCAATATACTAATGGGAAAACGTCTCAGTCTTTTCCATATTTTCACATGGTTTATTTATTTAATTACCATTCAGTATGTGTCCGGCAGATGGCACAGTGAATATCTTTGTCCATGCCTGTGGGGCTATTGAGCTGCACAAGAACTTAACAGATGTTTTTATACAATACTTAAACCAATGTCAGTGGTGGGCAATTATTCAGGTGTAAGAAATTATATTTTCTACTGTACTTTAAACGTAACACATTTTTTTTTTTTATATATATATATAGAGAGACACTTTGGGACACCCAGACACCCAGAGCGGGGTAAAGATGGAGACAGCTTTATATAAGACATAATTTCTTTAAGGTCATTAATACTTCCTCGCTTTGTTTATATTGTACTTGGTTAACTAAGAGCAACAATATACTACCCCGCTGCTAGAAATGTATACGTGTAACCCTCCCTGCCCAGCTTTCTAAGATGTTTGGCACAGGACGCTTGTAAGGAATCGGGGAGCGCGTCCCCCATGGCGCAATCCCTCCTTACCTGACGTCTCGCGCAACCCTGCTGTCTTTGCAGCGTGCACGCGCTCCCGCAGGAGCTTTCTAGACGTCGCGTAGTCTGGCTTCGCCCCCCGCTTGCGACACGCATCAGCGGCGTGCACACGTGACGCGTGTGCACCGCACCCAAGCTGCGTGTCAACTTTCTCAATCTTGCCCACCTGTCTCCTGTGTCTCTCCTCCTATCCATACCTCCACGGAGGCCGCACCTCCACTTCGCCCCCTTCTCTCATTGGTCATGCTCTCCTATATATGCTCAGCTGTGCCACTTGCACTTTGGCTGAGCATAGTTCCAGTTAGCGCTGTTCTCCCACTTCCTGGTTCCTTGTCCTGCCTTGCCTTGTCTCCTAGCTCCTTGTTTCAGATTGACCTCCTGTGTACTGACCCAGCTATTACTTTGGACTTTGCACTTCTGGCTTACCGACCCGGCTTACCTCTGACCTTCTGCATCTCTCCAATCCTGATCATGGCTTACAGACCTCTACGCTCCTACTGGCTTCAACCCCTGACCACAGCTATGGACACTGACCATTCTACCGGCTCCTACCTCAGACCTTGGCAAGTACCTAACCATTCTACGCTCTCCAATCCTGACCCGGCTGCCTCACCATCCACACTCCAGATGTGCCCCCGTAGCTGTGGGTGGCATCTATACACATTCCTATCTCAGTACCAGAGTCCCACCTTGTTTGTGGTGAGCTCAGCGTTACAATGCTCCACAACAACAATATAACACGTATAACTTAACTACAATATACAATAATGTAAAATGTATAACTTAACAGAAAATAACCATAGCCCACTTTCACCCCCCAACCCCCCACTACCCAGTATTAACTACAGCATATTGTCATTCAATTCTAAAAACAGTATTAGTCCCTTTAAATCCACTAAAACCAGCGCAGGCGCTGTCTATAAGTACACACAGTAACCGTAAACAAGACAAGAACATGGCAGAAGCAGCTGCAGCTGCCCCCTGAGCTCCGGAGATGTTTGAAGTCTATCGCCCCTACCCTGGTAAACGTTGCAATAAATGGCTGTATGAGTCGGGCTTGGACTTTGATGTTGGCCACCTCTGGCTGGTAATTGTCCTTAGTAGGTTTAGTGCTAGTGCCATTGTCCAGTTGAGTTATGGCAACGCTGTGCATTAAAGTTATGCTTTCATATTGATAAGGACGAGTCTGGAGGAGTGCAGTGCACATTTTTGAAGGTCCCGTTTGATGGGTGGCACTGAATAAATTTAAGGGGCTCTCAATGGACATTTTTTTTTTGAAGCGTGGGTTCCAGTACCACTCCATGTCCATGTGAGCAATCGAGGTGTGTGTTTAAAATAACTGTCTCGGTTGCCATTTAGTAGGTGTATCTTTTTGTGATGGTGCTGTTGACAAGTTCATCTCTGTGTTGCCATTTGTAGATGGCAACAGAGGAGGAAGTGCAGCTGTTCTTGCTGAGGTGGCTGCAATCAAAAAAGAGTAGGACTAGTCCGGTAGTGTTCCATGCAACGTGCAATACAACTGAATACAGTATAACAACACATTGCAATCAAATGTAATTTTAATGCATACATGTATTCTACTGTACAGTAAGTAATACAATACTCCTTTCACCATAAACGGGGACAGACAGTCCGCTCTGTCCCAGGACATACAGAGCCAGCCAGTCCTAATGTTGTGAGGGTGGTTGTGGACAGTGGGGATGTTGTTGTGGGGGGGAGGGTGTTGTTTTAGGGGTGAGAAGGGAATGTGTTGTGGTGGGTGAGGGTTTGTTGAGGGGGTTGTTTTGGGGGTGAGGGTGTTGTTAACTGATCGTGATATTGGCTTCCTTTGTGTGATGAGTGACACAATGTTCCCACAGCTTCTTATGTTTGCACTTGTTTGATCTGTGCCTGTACTGGAAAGACCCGTGTCATATTGGTTTTTTTTTTGTGGAAACTTTGAAGGATAATAGTGGCGTATTTTAATTAAGTGGCTTCTAGTGTGCTGTCTCAGTTGCATGTGAACAGGTCCTAAGGAAGCAATCATATATTTTACAGATTGGTTCATTCAGCTGTGGCATTTCTAAGCTGATTTAAGCAATCTGTCAAAACTGAGTGAAATTAATTAGTTTACTATGCAGCTGTAACATCATCATTAAAACCAATACAAACTAGTGGGAGTCAGTTAAAAATAATTCAGATTATTATTTTTTAGCTTTTCTTAAATTATTTGCATTGTTTCCTTCCCTTTACTATTGTTTACTGTGCATGTAAGTATGTGTGATACAGTTAGACATTTGGTAAATGTTTATTGATTTGGATAGCTTTGTCCTCTCCCTTACACAGTATACTGTACACAGAGCTATGTAGACAAGCACCACTATTAAGAATAGCAGAGTGCTGCATAAGGAGATGGGGTGGACGGTGGTCTTTGCTCAGACCAGCGACAATTGCTGTTGTATATTTGGACATTTATAAGCAGGGGACCAGGGAAGATGGAAAACCAGAATTGGAATACCTACTCCCAAATATGTCAAAAACAGGTTTTAGCCTTTAAAAAGTAATACTGTATGTAAATGAAACAAAGGGAGAAGTATGGAAACGGTTTATTGATTTGGGTAAGCTTTTTGCATTTTTGTTTAATCTAGCCCCCATTGTATTTATAGATCTGAGTATTTGAAGGGCCTAAAGGATGTTACATCCTGTAACGTGCACACACACTGATGGAAGTAAAGCTAAATGCTGAGCTGTCCAATTCCCAGAATTAATTATGTAATGTCAGAGAAGGACTTCCTGCAATAGTGAAGTGGGAATTGACATCACCAAGAAGTTCTGTAGAAGAGGGGCAGCATGGCATCTAGAGCCGAGGTGGGCAACCCTGTCGCCAAGTGGCGAATTTGTCCATAATAACAATCCTACGCATTTTGTATGATGTATATTTAATCGGGGATATTTCCCTGCCTGCATTTGTTAATGATGTCCGTTGAATGTGGGGCTATGCTGACTGCGGAATGCTGTTTGGTAACATGTGCCTAAATATATGTATTGCCTGATTTTGTCTATATTGATGTACGTGCAATTATCACCTTCACTTTCTTATCAATATAATTGAACTTACTACACTATGAGAGTTGTGCGCTGTTTGTTCTTTTTTCCCTATTAGTTCTTTTGGATGTTGAGCCATCTGAAGTGACACAGAAGCACACTTTCTCTCACTTGTTGTTATTGTTTCACTTGATTCAATATTAATAGTTTCACTTGATTGTTTTTTATTGTTTCACTTGATTCAATATTAATAGTTTAATTGAATTTTCTATTACACATTAAATTTTCACTGTGGCACTTTGTGTTTTCTATTTTTATTAAGTATTTTTATGATACACTTGTATTCACTTGGTTGAGGGTTTTACATTGTATTCACTAGTTTTCCCACCTTTTATTATTAAAATAAGTAGCACAGATTGTCTTCACTATTTTATCACTATTGTACTGGGGCACCAGAATGTTAATCAAAATAAATATTATAACCCTAAAAAACACCATTACCAACCCAGAGAGCATTATAATAAATACTCATATGATAGAGATAGATATGATTCAGGTGAATATAAGAACCGAAGGAATACAGTAGCTAGCAAGGTTATAATAAGAAAAATATGAAAAAATAACCGTCTCAAAATAAAGAAAAGGATAAAGAAGTTTTATATGATGCACAACTATCCACTTCGTCCACTTCTTTTATAGCGAGGAGAGAGAAAGACAGAGTAGGAGAAATAGGGAGGAACATAACAAAGCAATTAGAAACACGCAAGACAACCACACCACTGAAGAGAAACAGAGAAAGTCCACAAATAGAGGAAAAAGAGGCGGAATAAGAACCACCAAAAAAAACAGATGCATTAGATGCTAAAGGCAGTGGCATTTTCAATTGAAGTGATGTAACATTGACTCAAGATCTGTCACGCTTGTGCTCGCCACAAACCAGGGTCGGACCGCGTGGCTGAGGTGGGGTTGCATAAGCACCGACCTTAGACCGTGCAGGCTGATCCGGATTGCGCAGTTCGTAGTCGTACATAGCATGGTCGGGACTGGAGAGAGCAGCATAGTCAGTGGATGAGCCAGGGTCAAGATTGTAGACATCATGGTTAACGTAGTCTAAGCAGGGAGTCGGCAACAGGAGATCAAGCAGGTCTTCCTGCTTCAGCGAAATTGCTGCAGGTCGGGAACGGGGTTTGCGCGAGTGGCATCCATGGCCCATGGCACCGGTCTTAGGAAGGAGAAGGCTGACTGGAAAGGGCACACCGCCAGGCAGCACTGGTAAACCAATGCTTCAGCGCAGGAGTCCAGGATGAGCCTGTGTGGGGAGAGAGAGCTACAGACCACAGGACACAGAGACAGGCCTCTGCTATGGGAAGGGAAGCAGGCCTCAGGAAACAGGGAGCTGAAGTTACGATGGAGATCAACCGCTTCAGCACAGGAACCAGGACACGGCCTCTGCAATGGAGAGAGAGCAGCAGGCCCCAAGAACCAGGAACTAGGAACATGAACAAGGAGCAAGGAACATGAACAGCAATAAGGCGGCCAAACAGGTAGCTGTGGCAAACAGTGAACATCCAAAAAGGATTATGTTTGGCAGAGAAGGATTGTGGGAATGCAGTACTTAAAGGCCAGTGGGCCAATCCATGGAGGAGGGTGTGAGGGCAGTGCTCCAATGAGTGAGTACAAGGCTGGAGCTGTAGTAAATAGCTTGCACAGCTGCTGTAGATACCAGGTGGAGTGTTCCAGGATTGCACAGGTCTGTAAGGCAAGGAAAGCAGTAAACTGAGGTGTGGATTCCTTACAAAATCAAACAAAGATACTAGAGAGAGGATTGGCCTTTGCACCTACACATAAGATCCATATATTCAATACATATATTTATATAAGTAAATTAGCAAAGAATCTTACACTAAAGAAACACGTATGAAAGGAGTGACACAATTAGTACCCCTTGTAATAGATTTAGGCATACACCTTAAGAAGAATTCCATCTTTTATCCGAGTTACTTGAAAAGTGGTCATATTGACACATTCAATAAATTGGTCCAGGAGGGCATTGAGAAGCTAAACACTACCAAACATTTTAGGGGAAAAAAAAATCTAACTAAGAAAGAATTAGCTGCTGTACAGGATTATCCAAAATGGAAAATATAGTCATCAAACCTGCAGACAAGGAGGGGGGAGGGAGGTAGTGGTTCGCAACAGAGTAGATTGATATTGAGGCCTTTCGATTGCTTAATGACATACAAACAAATAGGAAATTTGAAAATAACCCCACACTCAAACTTCAAAAAGACCTGTTGGATTTACTGAACAAGGGACTTAAAGAAGTTACCCAAACAAGAGCACTACCAACCCCCCTGGATGACCAATTGGCAATTGTCACCGGAATCAAATCATTCACCTCTAATCTGTCCGGTTATATCGATCAATTCCTTTAAAGAGTCAGTTGCCAAATTCAAATCATATCTTAAAGATACAATACAGGTGTTAAATATTCTGAAAGAAGTAACATGGGAATCAAACTATATTTTGGTAACGTGCAATGTATCATCACTTTATACAGTGATTGATCATAGACAGGGATGTACAGCAATTAAGGAAAATCTTATTGGAACCAGTGATTTAGAACTAGATCAAATTGAATTCCTCCTGGACAGTATTCAACATATTTTGAGCCATAACTATTTTTGGTATGGCGATCGGTACTTTTTACAGATATGGGGAACTGCCATAGGTACCAGGTTTGCGCCGAGCTATGCCTATATACATATATATATATATATATATATATATATATATATATATATATATATATATATATATATATATATATATATATATATATATATATAGGCATGTGGGAGGACCAGAATATAAATTGTTGGGCCATGAGTTTGGCGCAAACCTGGTACAGTGGCACAGGTACATAGACGACATACTCTTTATCTGTCGTGAGAGTACATATCTTCTGGAGTCATTCCTTACAAATTTGGATTATAATCCATACAATCTGAAATTTACCAGCAAATTCAGTGCTCAGGAAATTGAATTTCTGGATTTGTCCATATATGTAGCTGGGGGACACCTGGAGACAAAAACTTATATATAAAAAAAAGTAGACTGCAATCATTTTTTACAATCTGATAGCGGACATCTAGATAGATGGTTGGAGAATTTTCTACTAGGACAATTCCAAAGGCTCAAATGCAATTGCACACAAGACACTATCTTTCAAGAGCAAGCATAAGATATGATGATCAAATTTAAGGAAAGAAAATATAAAACAGAAGTAGTGAAAAAGGCATATGATAAGGTTTCGGAGATGGATAGATCTACTCTAATACAATATAAAGATAAAGATTTGATTAATAAGGGAGAAGAAGGTAAAAAATCTATACCCTTTGTCACCCAGTTTAATAGCTCTGCAGCACAGATTAAACGAATAGTACATAAATCTTGAGAGATTCTACATAAAGATCCCATTCTTCAACATATCATTCCTAATAAACCTCAGGTAATATTTACAAAAGTACCGAATCTAAAACAGAGATAGCCCCGAGCTGTCTTAGAAAGATATATAGCTCAACCCCCTTATAACGCTGTGCTTGGGGTCCAAAGAATCACATTGTGCTATAAGCGGATCGAGTTAGAAATAATGTACAATTGTATGCATTGAATAAAGTATTTAAGATACCAATAATCGTGTTGTAAAGTATTCATAAATACGAAAATTGGGAGCCACGCTTGCATCGAGTTAAAAGCGGATTTGCGTTTTAACGGATAGCGTTATAACAGGGTTAAGCTGTATTAAGGTGACAAAATGTAACAAAGGGCTTTTTCAAATGTCTGCATTGAGAAGGTTGTAAACTACATCCTAATTCTATCAAGGCATAGAAGTCTATACAATCCGAAATAACAAGAGGTTTTTGAAATTGAAGATCTGATTGACTGTAGTTCTGATCATGTGATTTACGTGTTGCAATGTCCGTGCAAAAAGAAATATGTAGGGAGGACAACACATAAATTAAATTTAAGGATTTTCACTCAAGGACTGGTTTTTATATCAATTTTTCTTTTTGCTTGTATTTTATGTTATCACATGTTTTTGGAGAGTTGTCTTAAATTGTTCTTCACGAAATAGGAGCACATAATATATGTTATATATATATTTATTTTAAATTGTAGTATACACATTTAAATTTTTAGTGATTTTTCCTATTTAGAAATATTAATTTAAATTATCATTAATAATATTTTTACACTATTTCAACACTTCTTATTTGGCGCTACTCACTCCCTTTTCTTTTTCATATATATATATATATATATATATATATATATATATATATATACATACATACATACATACATACATACATACATACATACATACATGAAGAGGTATCAGTACCGTGTTAGCCGAGCTTCAATAATAAAAATATAAATAGATGATACCGTTCTGTGGTACGCTTTTATTTGTGCGAGCTTTCGAGATACACTGATCTCTTCTTCCGGCGATGTTACAATGAATGAAGCAAGCAAAAGGTATAATTAAAAACAGTGTCTCCTGGAATGTTATCTGTGCTTGTCCTTCCCCCGGTGTGGATGTATATTGTTGATGGTTTAATATACTATCTGGTTATTATTTCACATACAGTAGGTAATGTAATTGGCTAATTGGGAATTAATTTATATGCTAATCCTTGTTTATCATTACCATATCTCTATATTGTTCCTATTAGGTATTAGGTTTGTTTCATATTATATGGTTGTGAATTATACATTTTCTACTGCTCTGTAAAACGAGTTAACCTTAAGGGTTTATATTATTACTCTAGATTATTCTGCGTTGTGCTGCTATTTTGAATATATTCTTTCTCTGTATCTAATGTGATTATAATTGCTGTGTGGATATTTAATGAGTATAGAGAAATTGTAACTATTCTGCACCCATGTATTATGATGCGTTAATTCATTATCGAATATCTATATGGTGTGTGAATTCTATACATAGACTTTGTACAAATTGTAATTGAATTACATTTTTCTAATATCTTATTGATAGTTTATTGTATTGTTCCATATCTCTCTGTACTGGTTGAGATCAGAAATATGATTGTATAAGCTCAAGTCTTTATTAAGTTGGTAAAGGACTTTAACATTGGAGATGACACTCCAATTCAATTGTCTAACCAATGTAAGGGAGGAGGTGCCTACATAAGGACGTAGCGAGATGTAATTAATTATGAATCCCTGATGAAGACGGAAGTTGAAACATGTATAGTAGGGTCATTTTGACTGAGCCGCCTGTGCTGGAGCAGTGATATCCTTAAGACCTGACCTATTAGGGTTCCCTGAGGACTGGAGGTGGGAAACACTGGGGTAGGGAATTCAAGCTTTTCTCCAGTAACACTTGAGGCCATCTACATCATATAAATATTAATATATATATATGTATGTATATATATATATATATATATCTTATACTATATTTGTGAAAGCACTGCATGCCTGTCTGCATCTCCTGTGTCCCTAGGGGAAATCTCATTGGTCCCTTGGCCCGCCCGCCCCCGCACACCTCTCATTGGCCTGAGGCGGAGTGATGGGCCAAAGGATATACACACACACACACACACACACTCAACCCTAGAAACGCTGACGAGATGCTCACCAGTACACCAAAAGTAAGTACAACACTCCCCCCCCCACTATCACCCCTCTGGCCCTCCTCAATGGCTAGCCGCCCTTGACCACCCACCCTCCGCCCTTCCCGGCGCTGAACCACCCCCTATCACCACTACGGCCCCTTTGCTACGCTCTTACCCCATGCGGCACTTTCAGCCGCGTGTCCTCGAAAACGAGCAAGATCCCCCCCCCCCAACAACACCCTCGATCAGCACACTTACCCTACACCGCCAACGCCGGACCTCAAACACGACACTAACACCCCCCCCCCTCGCCACTCCGCACGCCACTCTGCACGCCACTCCGCACGCCACCGCGGGCCAGACCGAGCAGCCGCTCACACCCTCAACCCCCTCTCGCCACTCCGCACCGGAAGTGCCGCACTGCTAGAGAGTGGCTGCGAGCGGGCTCTTGGGGGGAGAGCAAGCCGGGAAAGCCGGGGGAAGAAAAGGGGAGGGAATGCCTGGGAGAGCCAGGTTAAGATGCTGCCACCGGCGCCGTCCTCCCGCACACCGCTTCCTCCCTCACTGTCTCCCCCTCCCCCCCCGCGCCGCCGCCGTCGACCTCTGAAGGGGGGGATCACTACCTTCCCAGCTACCCCCCCAGTGAGCCACCGCTGCTGAGCTCTGAAGGGGGGTTTACACCTTGCCCGCCCCCCCCCCCAGTGAGCCGCCCCCCCCCAGTGATCCGCCACCGCCGTGTAGCTGTGAAGAGGGGGAATCCCAACCCTAAAGTGACCCACCGTCGGCGAGCTCTGTAGGCGGGGTGGAACGCAGCTGTGAAGGGGGGGACAGGAGCTGTGAACGGGGGGTGGAGGGGAACGGAGGTCTGAACGGGGGGATGACGATGGAGCTGTGAAGGGGGGGGGGAGAATGGAGCTGTGAACGAGGGGGTGGTGGGGGCCGGATTGCTGTGAACGGGGGAGAAACAGACAAGGGGGGAGAAAGGGGAAGGGGGAGAGAGAGATGGAAATGGGGAGAGAGGGAGGGGGGAACAGAGAGAGAGAGGGGGAGCGGAGATAGAGGGGGAGCAGAGACAGAGGGGGAGCTGGAAAATTAAATCCCGGGCAACGCCGGGTATATCACCTAGTATATATATATATATATATATATATATATATATATATATATATATATATATATATGAAAAAAGAGGAGAGAGCGCACGCCCATAGCGTATAAAAGTATATTTAATGAAGGGGACTGGTTTATCCTTTCATTTGCTTTTTTTCATGTGTTGTTGTTGTATGTTTGTTATGGACCTATCTTATGGTTATAGGTCTGTATACCTTTACAATATTGCTTAGACTATTTAGGTTATACATCAGATATTTCTACATAGACATACATAGTTTATATGTTCCTTTAAGGCGCAGCTTTTTTCCTTCTGTTTGTTCCATATCTATATATATATATATATATATATATATATATATATATATATAATTCTTTAATAGGTGCATGGAGAGGGGGTTGGGTGTCCGTGCACATCTTATGAAAAATAAGTAACAGCTTTTATTTTACTGAAGCAATTGGTTTCTGTAGGATATTTACTCTAAAATAATCAACACCTCACACGAATCTATTTAACTCCTGCTGCTATCTGCACTAAAGAGTTCGCCAATCCTGGCAGGACTGCTGCTTTTTATTTTACACATACTGTAAACAGTGAGTTCTCAATTCTCCTTCCTTGCAGTTGTCTTAAAGCAGCAGTCCAAGATATGTTTTATTTATTTACTTTCTCCCTTTAATATGGGCATCAATACAATCAACACAATGATAAATAATGAGCTAAGTTGCCGATTGATCCGTTCTCCTGTGATCAATCGGCAAAGATTCAGCTCGGGGGTAAACACGTGGATTATCCCTGACGAAGAGACCAGTTACTACGAGTCTAGAAATGCGTTGGATTGTGGCACAGCAAGGACACCGTAGTGGAAGTACAGCGTGTGACGTCATCTGGAGCAGCGGAGCGGTAGCCGATTCGGAGGCGTTGGCGCCTTGAGGCTGACACGTTGACGTAGAGCACCATCCACAGACGGGAGAAGATCCGTTTTGCGTGTGAAATTGTCCACATTGAGGCTTGAGACCTAGCCACTTGATGTGAGTAGGTTTCCAATTTTTACCCACGGCGGAGAAGGGTATGACATAAGTCACTAAGGTCATTACCCATTTTGGAATTATGCTGTGAGCACGTCGTGTATGCTCACGTGTATTTTATTTATATATTTTTTATGTTTTACTGTTTATTAAATTCCTTTGCCATTGCACGCCTAGCTTATCAGTTTATATCTCAGAGTAATGCACTAGGGTAGTGTGCATGTTATTTTTGTCTCATTTTCCTTAGATCACGTCATTACAGAGATCCAAGCTATTTTCATCATAGCCCCATCATGCCTGTTTCACCTCAGCGCCAGAGAGGTCTGTTTATGTTCGTATCACATTCTGGACGTTAGACACCCAGTGGATTTTTTAGGCTGCTTTTGGACAATATCACGAGACTAACACATTGGACTTCATTTGAAGTTGTTTTTTAATATTGATTTTCATTTATCCATTCACTGTTCACTCATAGTGTATTAGTTGATATTAGTGCTTTTTTGTACACTAATTATTCTTTTGGTTACATGTAGGATATTGCTTTGTCTGCAGTTTTAAAGATAAAAGTCTTTTTTATGCAATCAGTATATACAACTGTAACAGGGACTTATCACTTTGAGATAAACTGCCTCCAAATCCAGCAGGGTGCTGGTTATTTGCAGACAGGCAATTAATTAGACTCCACCTGGCCATATTAGAGCTCTAAGAAAAGTCTCCTGTTTGAAACAGGCGAGAGATTCCTTAGCTCACATTTGGGCTGACGTAAGGAGAAAGAGGACTGCAGAGATTTCCTTGGCCCACAACTGGGCTGACCTGAGGAAAAGATGATGTCTTGATGCACACAGAAGGACTGTATGCTGACAGCAAGACAAGAGGACAAGACCTTTATACCTGGACACAGAGAGTGCCATAGCACACAAGGATGCTGACCCAGGAGAACAGAGAGGCCTTCCCCTACAGCTACAACAACAGAAACAGATAAGAGACTTTCTTGTGTGTGTGTGTGTGTGTGTGTGTGTGTTGTGTGTGTGTGTATGTGTGTGTGTATATATATATATATATCTTTGAACCCCGTTATAACGGGGTGCACAGGGTCCACCTGATATGACCATGCTATAACTGGGATCGCGATTAAAAAAATGGCCGCCGCAATCAGGGGTGGGGGGGGGGAGTGGTGTGTCTGTCTGTCTCCATGTGTAGGCAGCACCAAAGCTTTGTATAGTAGAGAAAAAAATGGCCCTCTGAGGCCAAGGGCCTCTGATGAAGTTGCCGTTTTATTTGCGACGAAACGTGTAAGGGAAGCGTCATTGGCAGTGCCAGGACCCTGCCTATTGGGACAACTGTATTGGAAGGGAGCTGTTGTGTGGTGGAACCAAGAAAAAGTGTACAGTGTAGCCGGGGTGCCATTGAGTGGACGCACGACACGGAGGAGCCCAGCTGTAGGAACGGAAGTGTTGATTCGTATGCAGCTACTACACCACAGCTCCAAACCGACAGATGATACATGGGTTACTGATACATTTGACCGATGCACATGTCCTATCTCTGTCTTGTGAGTGAACTGATTTTAGCTTGTGTGGAATTAAACCTGTACTATTTACACTATGGAGCCCGCGCTGTCCCTTTTTGTTTTACAGAAGTGTCAAGGAAGGTTGTTGCTCCTGAGGATAGCCGTCCGGGTGTTCCAGTGTTTTGTTTTAATTTAATTCATTAAATCCTTGACTTTCCCTTTTGTTTTTTCCTTGTGTTTCTCATCCCCATTCCCCCCCCCCTATTTTTCCTTGTCATTTATGTTGGTGGTTTGTGTGTCTTTCTTGTATTGTGTGCAACTGATTTATAATACACAGTACTAGCCACTCTCCTCTCATTATTTGGTTAGAACACACATTGATCCATCACTTATTTTGGCGCAGTGATTTTATATGTTTTTGTGTTATATATATATATATATATATATATATATAACAAAAAGAACAGAAAGCACATGGCCCATAGCATAAAATCTATGACATTTATTGACAAGGGATAGGGAATTCGAGGAAACAGGCTCACTCACAAGGAAAGCATATAATCAGGCATGTGGGAACACAAATAGTCACCGCCACATCGGGTTGGTATGCCGTCGGCAGCAAGGAATAGTGTCCTCAAGTGTCCTTATACAGCTCCGGGAAGAACATGGGTCCTCAGCATAAAAAGTCCCAGCATAAGCAGCTAACTTCATGAGTATAAAGTGCTGTTAGCTTCCTGCAGCTCTAGAGACGCGATCCGGCCACGATGCACTGTCCCCCAATGATGAGGCAATGACGGTGATGGAGACGGTGTATTTTTCATTTTTAGTTATATTTGTATATTTTTCGCTTTTTGTGTTGATTGTTTTATGTTAGATTAATTTTGGTGTGCAGGTTATGTGAATTTTCTTTTGTACTACTTATAATTTTTATAATTTGTTTAATTACCTTCTGTTTTATTTAATTGGGGTCACGTGGCGCTGCTTGTTTTTGTTTATATATATATATATATATATATATATATATAGAGGTGGTCACACTTGCTGATGATCAATTAATCAAGGGCATTTGATTAGCAGCACCTGTCTGCTACCAAAATTCCTCCCCAACGATGTGAGAGACTGATAAAGTCATACAGAAAACGATTACTTCAAGTTATTGCTGCTAAAGGTGGTTCTACAAGCTATTGAATCATAAGGTATACTTAGTTTTTCACACATGGCTTCTCCATTTTGGCTTTATTTTTGTTAAATAAATCTTTGGAAAAGTCTCTCAGACGAAACGCGTCAGAGAATTGTTCTGTCTTTTTAACTAGGGCTATGATGCCGCATTAAAGTTTTTTTGCACGTTACCGCTGCCGCCAGCCTGTTATTTTGATGTACTGTGCTCCAAGCCCCCCCCCCCCCCTCCTCCTTAAATAAATCATGACACGGTGTAATATGTCATGTGTTGTTCATCTGAGGTTATATTTACCTAATTTTAAGACCTGCTAAGGAACAGATGATTGTTATTATGTCCTGATACAGTGTGTAAAACCATAGGATTCCAAGATGGTGTACTTTCTTTTTCCCACAAGTGACTATCTATATATCAGAAAAAAAGAGAAGAAAGACGCGTGCTACATAGCATAAATCTGTGTATATTTATTCTTAAAAGTAGATAATTAAAAAGTACACTCACAAGTGTAGCTTAAATGTAAGCATTGAGTCAGTCAATCTCTAGCGAGATGATACTCATCTGGAACATCTCCTGCAGCATCAGGAAACTTTGCATCAGGTCTCGGAGGGTTGTAAAGGAACAAATGTAGCAATCCTTGAGCCTCCACAATTAAGTTAGAGCAATGAGATAGAATTGCAACTGTGTCCTTAGTAAACCCTGTGCAGCCGTGCTTGCTCTATTAAAAAAAAAAAAAAATGCCGGCGATCTCCGTGCGCATGCGCAGATCCAAGGTCTCAGCGTGCATGCACAGGGAAAGCAGGGTGTCCGGCCTGCTGCCTGTGGGCACGCTCCCCCACCCCGTTCTTAACATGGGATGGAGGGGAAGCGTCGTGGCGAGCCCGCGCCCGCCAACCCAGCTTCCCCCGCACCCGCATCCTGTCTCGGGCAGCAGCAGCGGAATTAGCCTGCCAGTCTCGCCCCACACCCCACCCAGCCGCCTACCTCTCACCCCAGGCAGCAGCAGGGGAAGCGTCTGGCGAGCAAAAAAGCAGACAGCAGCACCCACTGGTCAAGGTCAGTCACCCATCCAGGCAGTTACTCACCCACCCAGTCAAGGGCAGTCACCCACCCACCCAGTCACCCACTCAGTCACCCACGCAGATACACACCCACCCACCCAGATACACACCCACCCACCCAGATACACACCCACCCAGTCCCTCAGTCACCCATCCAGTCACTCACCCAGTCACCACCCATCCAGTCACCCACTCAACCACCCACCCAGTCAGTCAGCCACCCAGTCACTCAGTCAGTCAAGTCACTCAATCACCCATCAAGGTTGAAACATGTCTATGAGTGGTTTGTACTTGCTTTTCTAGTCCCATGCTGTGCTTAAAAGCGGTGTGAACGGCGATGCATCAGCTTAAATGGGCTCCATGTGAATGGATATTCCAATCAAAAGGTGACACATTGTGTGCTCATTTGCATGTCATTTCCCAAAATCCCTTGCTGCAGTGGGAGCACTGTATGCTAGGTGATAATGGTTGAAAGGCAGGGTTGCAGACCTGTCTAAGACATGTGAATGTGCTCACAAGTGATATATATATATATATATATATATTCTCCAAAGTGGAGTTGGCCTTTATTTTGTTTGTTTTTGTATGTTTTGCCTTGTTTAAGGAACAGGCGCTATAAAGCCAAGATATAATTTCAACCTAATCGGTCACCATTAAATGTACCTCTGCACACATCTCTTACAACAACCTAACAGATCACTCATCTCTGACATTTTCTAATTTAACCAATAGGAAACAACATTAAAGATGTGACTTGTCCCAGTGTCAATGAAGATATGATGCGGTGAGATAAATCCATAGCATATATTTTCCATGGGACTTAAAGCAACACTCCATGCTACCATTCTGTAAAAATATTTATCACTGCTGAGCTCAACTGCGCTGCTCAAGGCTCCAGGGAAATCTAGGTTGCTGGTAAATTAAACATGAAGTCTCCCTACCAAGAATACTTGCCTAGGAGAATAATATGGTGACTGGGATAAGCTTCGGCTCTGGCATTCAATAGAAAGTCTCTACATACAGTAATTGGAAGATGGCTTAGTGACTCTCTTGTTGACCAGAGCAGCCATATGGGTAGTTATTTGGCAAAACCTGTAAAAAAAATGGAAGTATCTTGGTTGAGCTTCAAAGGACACCTGAGATCTTAATGTACAAATAAATCA